>NC_058130.1:252109532-252202792 GCF_016433145.1 Gracilinanus agilis | reverse complement strand
TTGGCTCTGTAGATCTTGTCCTTTACTTGATGCCACACCACACAGGATCCCAGGGGAAATCAGGAAACAGGGTGTCCTTTGCTCTGAGGTCTCCCAGGCTGGCAACAGTTTTTGCCTACCACTAATGGAGTCCACACACAGAACACAGATAGACTTCCTCCTCCTTCATTCCAACCTGGAATTCCCAGCTCCAGCTCCTTCCTGCTAGGTACTTCCTAATCAATATATAATCAATACCTAATAACCAGCTAATCTAATCTTACTCATACCAGGGGCAAGCCAGGTGGATAGACTGCCAGGCCTGAAGTCAGGAAGACTCCTCTTCCTGAGTTCAAATCTAGCCTCAGACACTTCCTAGTTATGTTACCCTGGGCAAATCATCCCATAGCCCTGTCTGCCTCAGTTTCCTCATCTGTCAAATGATCTGGAGAAGCAAATGGCAAACCTCCTCTAGTATCTTTACCATGAAAACTCCAAATGGGTCACAGAGTCAGATGCTACTGAAATCACTGAACAACACAAAAAAACAATAAGAAAATAAGAGGTACTTTGAGGGGGGTGAGAGCACTAATGAATGGCATGTGAAGGAGGCATCTTATTTGAATCTTGAAGGAAGAGAAAGGTTCTAAGAGGCCAGAGGTGAGGAAGGATTGTATTCTAAGTATGGGGATGACTTGTACAAGGTAGGAGTTGCAGTACTGAGTTCAGAGGACAGCTAGTAGTCCAGTTTATATAGGATATAGAATACATGATGGGCTATCTCAAGATGCCATCCTATGTTTTAATTCTCTTTGTCAAACTTTTAGAATGGTTTATGATTGCTGTCTGCACTGTTTCACTACACATTTATCAATTTCTTGAAATCTTACTTCCTATTGGACTGCTTGACAGAATGTGCTATCTTCAAGGTTATAATAAACTCTTATAATTGCTAAATCTGAGGGTCAATTGCAGTATTCATTCTCCTTGACCTCCCTGAATAAAAAGCTACAGCTCCTGGATATTCTTCCCTCCCATGGCTTCAGTGACATCGCTTTCTCTTGATTCTCCTCTTACTTGTCTGACCACTCCTTCTTGGTTTTTTGCTGGATCAGCATCCATATTCTGTACCCTTAGCCTTGATGCCTGTATCTCTATCCTTTTCCCATTACACCTACTAGAATAGCCTTCTAATTGGTCCCCCTGCTTCTAGTGTCTCTTATCTCTGATCCTTCCTCTTGGCTACCAAAATTATCTTAAATTATTCCTCACCTCAAAAATCTTTAGTGGCTCCCCATTCCATATAGGATAAAATATATACTCCTTTGCCTAGCTAATTTTCCAGCCTTATTTTATTCTATTCCTCTTAATGTACTCCTCCAGTTATATCTCATACTCCTCCTAATGCACTCTACATTTAAGCCAAACTGAATTATTAACAGTTTCCTGATCTTGACAATCCATCTTCTTTTTAAAAGATGAATATTTTGTTCATGCTTTAAAAAAATTGCCGTTATTTCCCAATCACCTCTCGCCATAGAGCTTTCCCTTATAAAAACAAATAAATACATTGGCCATGGCAATCTAATTCCACATTTGTAAATGAACACTTCTCTGCTGATGTGAGGGAAATAGACAAATTCCCCTTATATAACCTCAGGATATACCTTCCAGTATTACACCTTGATTATAGTTTTAGATTGGCTGCTTGTAAAGACTGATGCTCTACCTCTTTCAAAACTTCTCAGTCATATACTTAAAAAGCAAATGTTGCGGGGGCAGCTGGGTGGCTTAGTGGATTGAGAGCCAGGCCTAGAGATGGGAGGTCCTAGGTTTGAATCTGACCTCAGACACTTCCTAGCTGTGTGATCCTGGGTAAGTCACTTAACCCCCATTGCCTAGCCCTTATCACTCTCCTGCCTTAGAACCAACCACATTGATTCTAAGATGGAAGGTAAGGGTTTAAAAAGAAAAAAAGCAAATGTTGGGGGAAAATTTGGGAAGATTTGTCAGAACACGCCATCTGTTGACTCAATTAGTTAATAGTAATTCTATCAATAAAATTATACAACTTATTGTTTTTGTTATTAATGTAGCCAATTAGGTTTCTAATTTTCCTAATGTTGAACCAGCTCTGCATTCCTAGTATAAATCCATACTAATCATAGGGCTTGTTTTACTTAAGACTAATCTTTCCCTTAATCTATCTTCTCTCTAATTTCCCCTTTTTGCCTTTCCTTCCTATTTCCTTTTTGAGTTAAGGTATTTCTGTACACAACTACATATGTGTATGTGTGTGTTCTTCCCTTCTTTGACCTATTCATAGGAGTATGATGTACAAGTGTCAACTGTCTCTTCCTACCCAGCCCCACCTTTTTGTTCGTATAGCTGTCTACCTATTTGTACATCCTGATTATGTGAAATACTTTCCCTGCTCTCCAAACCTTCCTTTACCAACCCAACCCCCAGTTCCCTTCTCTTTGCATTTTTCTCTTATGATCACCAAGACAAAACCGAACCAATTGCAGACTTTGTCTAATTAGATTTCTTCTTCTGATGATAGAAATCTGATAAGTCACATGTGTCATCTTATATTTGAATGTGAACATTTTATCCTTATTTAATCCTTGAGCAATGCTCATTCATATTTACCTTTTTATATTTCTCTTAACTCCTGTGTTTGAACTTCAGAATTTCTACACAGCTCTGATCTTTTCATGAGGAATGCTTGAAAATTCTCTATTTCATTAAAGATCTACTTTTCCTCCTTGTATGATTATACTTATTTTTTTCTAGGTCAGTTATTCTTACCCAGAATCCCCTTTCTTCAAGCTTCAGAATCAACATTAGTTTGAGAGGGCTAACCATTTTTCTATCTTAATTGTACACAAACAGGCACAAAATCCTTTATGATGCATAAATATAGCTTTGCTATGCATGGTGCAAAAATACTTGTACTTTTTTTGATTGCTTGGAAGTTTAGGAAAGATGACAGCAGCTGGCAAGGCAGGGAAAGGCCCATGCTCCATTTGAAAGTCGGGAGGGGACCTAGATCTTTTGCCTACTGGAATATCATATTCTAAGCTCTCAACTTTCTGTTTTTTTTAAAAATTTAAATGTATTATTTTTTATTTTGAACGTTCTTTATTTTTTAAATTTCTGAATTCCAAATTTTCTCCCTCCCTCCCAGTCCCTCTCACACCCACTGAGAAAGAAATATGATATAAATGATGTGAAATCATGCAAAAATATTTCCACATTAGCAAGATATATTTTAAAAAAGCAAGATAGATAAAGAAAGTGAGAAAATTATACTTCAATTTATACTCAAGAATTAATCAGTTCTTTCTAGTGATGGGTAGCATTTTTCATCATGAGTCCTTTAGAACTGTCATGGATCATTGTATTGATCAGAATAGCCGTCTTTGTAAGGATGGAATTTATTATTACATCTTTCACAGCTGTTGATCTTTATTACATTACTTTTATTAAGCACAATGATCTCCCACTGCTCACTTCACTTTGTATTATTTCATTTAGGTCTTCCCATGTTTTTCTGAAACCACTACCTTCATTATTTCTTATAGCACAATAGTATTAGATCACAATCATATGCTAGAATTTGTTCAGCCACTCCTCTCAATTTCTGATTTTTTGCCATTATAAAAAGAGCTGATGTATATTTTTTGTCCATTTCCTTTTTCTTTGATCTCTTTGAGATACAGACCTAGTAGTGGTATTGCTGGGTCAAAGGTTATGCACAGTTTTATAGCCCTATTAGTTCTAAGTTCTAGAATGGTCAGAGCAGTTTTCTACTACACTGGCAATTCATTAGTATACTTATTTTCCCCTCATCCCCTCCAGCATTTGTCATTTCTAATAGGTATGAGGTGGTACTTCAGAATTGTTTTATTTTGTTGTCCTCTAATCTGTAGTGATTTAAAGCATTCTTTCATAAGACTATAAATAGATTTGATTTTTTCTTTGTAAAACTGCTTATATTCATCCATTGACCATCATCAATTAGGGAATGACTTAAAAAATTAATTTGACTCAGTTCTATACTATGTATATATTTAAGAAATGAAGACTTTTTTTTTTACCATTGTCTGTGGTACCTTTTAGTATAACATAAGGTTCCCTGTTTATTTCTTTTAATTAGGTATATTTTTGCTTTTGCTTTGTCTGAGATCATGATTGCTATCCCTGCCTTTTTTACATCAGCTGAAGCATATTAGATTCTGCTCCAGCCCTTTATTATGTGTGGGTCTTTCTGTTTCAAATTTATCTTTTGTAAACAACATAATACTGGATTCTGGTTTCCAATCCGTTCTTCTATCTGCTTCCATTTTATGAGGCATCTAATCCCATTCATATTCACAGTTATAATTAGTTTTTTTTTCCAATTTTCTTCTGTTTCTTCCTCTCTCTTTCCCTTTCTATATCCTTTCCCTTCTCAAGTCTATTTTGCTTCTCACAGTGCTTCCCTTAATGTAGTCTCCCTTCTCCCTACCCTTTTCTCTTATCCTCTTTCCATATTGGGTAAATTATACATTTGCCCTCTGAATACTTGCAGTATTTTCCCTTTGATTTTGGAATTTTGGCTCTGCATTTTGGCTATAATATTCCTAGGATGTTTCATTTCATGATTTCTTTCAGGAGATAACCACTGTATTCTTTCTATTTCCATTTTTATCCTCTTGATCCTTAAAACCAAAGCAGTGATCAAGGCAGTTTATTTTTCCAAAATTTCTTAAAATATGAAATCTAGGTTTCTTTTTTAGTCATAGTGTTCAAGTGGCTCAATAAGTCTTTACAGTTGCTCCTTGATCAGCTTTCCAGGCCAGTTGTTTTTCCTGCGAGATCATTTTCTTTTCTTCTATATTTTTAGTCTTTTGACTTAAAAAAAAAGTTTCTGTAGTAGCCTGGAATCATTGGCTTCTATTTGGTTCATTCTAATTTTCAGGGAGTTATTTCTTAGGCATGATTTTGTACCTCTTTACAAGCTCTTAATTCCTTTTTTCAATTATTTCCCCCCATAATTCTCATTTCTTCCTCCCCACCCCCCTTTTTTATTCTAGCATTCTCATTTCATTTATAAAGATATTTTAAACTCTTTTAAAAATTATTTCTTCATTTCTTCCAGGAATTCTAGTTGAATTTGTGTTCAAGCTGTGTTTTACTTTGTGACTTTGCTTTTAGATGTTTTGGGATTATTCTCTTTTGGCTTTGTATTTTGAGCATACTTGTTACTTAATAGCTTTTTGAGATAGGATTATTATTATTATTGTAATTTGCTTGTTCTACCAGCCTATTTTCTGATTTTGGACCTGATATTAGATCTGGACTGTGTGTATTTCTGGAGGAAAGCTCCTGTTGCTGTTTTTTTGAGAAAGGAATTGTGTTATTCTAGGATCTCAGGGACATTGTAGTGTGAAAATGGGATTAACTCTCCCCTGCCCATTTTTAGATTTAATCACCAGAAGTGTATATACTCCGACATTTCCTTAAATGAGGGGTGTTCTGCAACCCACATGCTAAACTGGGTGACAACTCAGAAATGCCTGACTGCCCCCTTAGGACTACTGAGGGTAGTTCTAAGAAAATTCTAAAACTGCAGTTGGTCCATGTAAAGTGGAAGGAAAGCACTGGAAGTGACACAAAGAAGGGTCTTTAAAAGCTGTGACCAGCTCTTTCTCCTTCAAAGTTGGCCTTGGAGGAGCTCTGACTTGGGACCTCAGAGTGCTCTTGGATCTTCCTTTAGTGAGTGACAAAGGCTGACTCCTTTCCTGGTTCCTGAAGGGACTAGCTTCCAGAGAGACTCCCTGTCTTGGAAGAGGACTCATGGCTGGAACCCTTGTTTTATACAACCACTGGCCCCTCTGACCCATGGTCATCCAGTGGAGAGTTAACGAGCCCTGCCTGGTTTGAACCAATCTGGAGTAATTATCTAGTGTGATAGGATAGATACCTTCACTACCCTCTTTCTCATTTCTCTACTTTCACTCTTTCCCTCTATTTTGTAAATAAATACTGCTAAAAAGTCATTTTGACTTGAGATATATTAATTTTGGTGACCACATTCTCATATATTTAGTCCAACCTTAATTTTTTTAACCCTTACAATTCACTGGGGACCTTTAAGCTTTCAGTACTCCAGAAGTGGTCTGATCCAGGAAAAAGTCTGATTGCTGCCCCTCTGTTCTGTATTCTGCAAGTTTCTGATGTGAATTTGGTGAGCAACAATAGACTTCTGT
The DNA here is from genome assembly GCF_016433145.1 of Gracilinanus agilis. NCBI lineage: Eukaryota > Metazoa > Chordata > Mammalia > Didelphimorphia > Didelphidae > Gracilinanus > Gracilinanus agilis. The sequence goes on along the minus strand of NC_058130.1, from coordinate 252,196,556 downwards.
TGGTCTCAGCCATAATCAATCATATGGGAAGCTCCTTTGATTTAGAGTTAGAGAAATGTAGGCTTTCCTTTAGTTTGGGATTCCTATTCTGGTTATTCCTCTGTAGACTTCAGTTTGGGTTAGAAACTGGAACCAGATAGTTTCCAACTTTTTTTTTTTAAAGTTGCATGCCTTTTTTTTGATCTTCTCTTTCTTTTATTGATGAAAATGTTTAGAGATATACTGCTTTGGACTACATCTTCAACATTTTCGTAGGCTATTTCATTGTTATCTCTCAGCTGTGGATGACCAATCCTTTTCTTAATATGTCTCTCTTTTGATTCCTGTGCTTGTATGTCAAATTTTCTAGTAGGATTATATTCAGTTTTGCTGGGTGAATTATTTTTGTTTGTAAATTTTGCTTTTTAGAATATCATATTCTATATCTACTCTTTTATAGAGGTGGCTGCTAAATCATATATAATGATCGTCATCAAGGATTGTGGCTCCTTGGGACTTGAATTCTTTCTTTTTGACTACATGTAGTATTTTTTTTCTTCGACCTAGAAGCTCTGGGTTTTGGCTATAATATTCCAGAGAATTTTCATTTGGGTGTTTCTTTCAGAAGATGACTAATGTATTCTTTCATTTTCTACTTTTCCTTCTAATACTAAGATATCTGGGCAGTTTTTTAAAGATTTCTTGAAATTTGCTAAGTTCTTTTTTTTTTGGTCATGGATTTAAGGTAATCAAATGATTCTTAAATGATCTCTCCTTGATCTGTTTTCCAAGTCAGTTGTTTCTGCTATTGGATAGCTCACATTTTCTTCATTTTTTCTTTTGACTTTGTTTTAATTTTTCTTTATGTCTCATAGAGTCATTTCTTTTTGGTCTACCCTAATTTTCAGAAAATTATTTTCTTGGAGAAGGTTTTGTACTTCTTGTTCCAAGCAGCCTTTTCATATCTCTCTTCTATGACTCTCATTTCTTTTTCCATTTTTTCCTCTACCATATTCATTTGGTTTTAAAAATCATTTTTAGTTTAAAAATTTTTTTAATTAAAAAATAACATTTAAAGTCCTTGTTTTGTCTCTCCTAGAGATTCTGGTTTAACTTGTACCTTTCCTTGAGGTTTTGCTTGTAAGTTTTTGGAGTTACTCCCTTCTTCTGGGTTTGTGTCTTAGGCTTCCCTGTTGCTATCATAGTGATTTATGTTGGCATTTTTTTCCTTTTTTGTTTATTTTCCTACCCTATTTATTGATTTTGGACTTGTGATATTAGATACTTCTGAGGGGGTGGGATATCTGACCTGAATTGTTTTCCCCTTGCATCTTTCTGTTGCTTTCTGTGCTCAGACTGGGGACCTACAAGTTTTCAGAGTTATGTGATCTGGGATGAATTCTGTTCACTGACTTCCTAGTCTGAGTTCTCTAAATTCTTGACCTATGTTTGGGTCTTTTGGCTTTTCCCTTTTTGGCAGTTTCAATAGACTATTCCTAGAGTCAACCATTATTTCCCCAATGAAAGATGTTGCAGGTTCAGATTTGCTTTGGGCTGGGATTCCTTCTTTGCTATTCAGCCTGGGCTGGAGGCAAGAACTAAATCACCACTCTGTTCCTGGGATCAGAAGGCTACTATATACATCTGAATTTGTTTGCAACTAGAACTGCTCTTTTCCTTGCTTCTATATCCAGGTGGGCATATAGAAAGCATTTAAGAAATGTTTCATTTGTTCTTTTACTCATTCATTTGAGTGATATGGGACAAATTTTTACCAATGGGGAAGTTTATTAGAGGATAGAGGGGATCAAAGAAACCATTCTATAAGTGGTGGCATTCATTCAAATTGGGCTTAAAAGGAATTCTGCAGGTGAAGTCAAATGTTGGCTTGTGCTCCATAGGTCTTCTGTTATATACTTGTTTTTCCTGTTCTAGAGTTAATTTCATGCCCCTCAAGGACTGTTCCAAATAGTCAGAAGAGTAAGGGGAACTTAAGTCCGAGCTTGGCTCTTTCAAGGTCTCGAACATAGATATTAGGGATAAATTCCTCTCCCCAACCCCATGACACTCTAAAGGATAGTGTAGGGCAAAGGTGTTAAAGTCCCCCACTTTGGGCACCTGGTTCCAGCCTAAGCATCTGCCTTTGCCAAGGCTACAGAAGCAAGTCTGTATTGCCCTTCCATGTGTATTGTCTCTTCAACTAGGCTTTCAGAGCAACTAGTCTCTTCAGAGCAACTAGTCCCTTCAGAGCAGGGACTCTTGTTCCTTTCTTTGCTTGGCACAGAGTATGAGCTTAATAAACCTTTATCGACTTACTCCTTTTCTGTCCTAAACACTGTACCCCATGTGGATTTGGGGGACTGGACTATGTTTATGTGGTAGTGGTTGGGCTGATTGTAGGATGTATATAATATATATATATATATAATATATAATGTTCATTTGTATNAAGCTGTGACCAGCTCTTTCTCCTTCAAAGTTGGCCTTGGAGGAGCTCTGACTTGGGACCTCAGAGTGCTCTTGGATCTTCCTTTAGTGAGTGACAAAGGCTGACTCCTTTCCTGGTTCCTGAAGGGACTAGCTTCCAGAGAGGCTCCCTGTCTTGGAAGAGGACTCATGGCTGGAACCCTTGTTTTATACAACCACTGGCCCCTCTGACCCATGGTCATCCAGTGGAGAGTTAACGAGCCCTGCCTGGTTTGAACCAATCTGGAGTAATTATCTAGTGTGATAGGATAGATACCTTCACTACCCTCTTTCTCATTTCTCTACTTTCACTCTTTCCCTCTATTTTGTAAATAAATACTGCTAAAAAGTCATTTTGACTTGAGATATATTAATTTTGGTGACCACATTCTCATATATTTAGTCCAACCTTAATTTTTTTAACCCTTACAATTCACTGGGGACCTTTAAGCTTTCAGTACTCCAGAAGTGGTCTGATCCAGGAAAAAGTCTGATTGCTGCCCCTCTGTTCTGTATTCTGCAAGTTTCTGATGTGAATTTGGTGAGCAACAATAGACTTCTGTTGGTCTCAGCCATAATCAATCATATGGGAAGCTCCTTTGATTTAGAGTTAGAGAAATGTAGGCTTTCCTTTAGTTTGGGATTCCTATTCTGGTTATTCCTCTGTAGACTTCAGTTTGGGTTAGAAACTGGAACCAGATAGTTTCCAACTTTTTTTTTTTAAAGTTGCATGCCTTTTTTTTGATCTTCTCTTTCTTTTATTGATGAAAATGTTTAGAGATATACTGCTTTGGACTACATCTTCAACATTTTCGTAGGCTATTTCATTGTTATCTCTCAGCTGTGGATGACCAATCCTTTTCTTAATATGTCTCTCTTTTGATTCCTGTGCTTGTATGTCAAATTTTCTAGTAGGATTATATTCAGTTTTGCTGGGTGAATTATTTTTGTTTGTAAATTTTGCTTTTTAGAATATCATATTCTATATCTACTCTTTTATAGAGGTGGCTGCTAAATCATATATAATGATCGTCATCAAGGATTGTGGCTCCTTGGGACTTGAATTCTTTCTTTTTGACTACATGTAGTATTTTTTTTCTTCGACCTAGAAGCTCTGGGTTTTGGCTATAATATTCCAGAGAATTTTCATTTGGGTGTTTCTTTCAGAAGATGACTAATGTATTCTTTCATTTTCTACTTTTCCTTCTAATACTAAGATATCTGGGCAGTTTTTTAAAGATTTCTTGAAATTTGCTAAGTTCTTTTTTTTTTGGTCATGGATTTAAGGTAATCAAATGATTCTTAAATGATCTCTCCTTGATCTGTTTTCCAAGTCAGTTGTTTCTGCTATTGGATAGCTCACATTTTCTTCATTTTTTCTTTTGACTTTGTTTTAATTTTTCTTTATGTCTCATAGAGTCATTTCTTTTTGGTCTACCCTAATTTTCAGAAAATTATTTTCTTGGAGAAGGTTTTGTACTTCTTGTTCCAAGCAGCCTTTTCATATCTCTCTTCTATGACTCTCATTTCTTTTTCCATTTTTTCCTCTACCATATTCATTTGGTTTTAAAAATCATTTTTAGTTTAAAAATTTTTTTAATTAAAAAATAACATTTAAAGTCCTTGTTTTGTCTCTCCTAGAGATTCTGGTTTAACTTGTACCTTTCCTTGAGGTTTTGCTTGTAAGTTTTTGGAGTTACTCCCTTCTTCTGGGTTTGTGTCTTAGGCTTCCCTGTTGCTATCATAGTGATTTATGTTGGCATTTTTTTCCTTTTTTGTTTATTTTCCTACCCTATTTATTGATTTTGGACTTGTGATATTAGATACTTCTGAGGGGGTGGGATATCTGACCTGAATTGTTTTCCCCTTGCATCTTTCTGTTGCTTTCTGTGCTCAGACTGGGGACCTACAAGTTTTCAGAGTTATGTGATCTGGGATGAATTCTGTTCACTGACTTCCTAGTCTGAATTCTCTAAATTCTTGACCTATGTTTGGGTCTTTTGGCTTTTCCCTTTTTGGCAGTTTCAATAGACTATTCCTAGAGTCAACCATTATTTCCCCAATGAAAGATGTTGCAGGTTCAGATTTGCTTTGGGCTGGGATTCCTTCTTTGCTATTCAGCCTGGGCTGGAGGCAAGAACTAAATCACCACTCTGTTCCTGGGATCAGAAGGCTACTATATACATCTGAATTTGTTTGCAACTAGAACTGCTCTTTTCCTTGCTTCTATATCCAGGTGGGCATATAGAAAGCATTTAAGAAATGTTTCATTTGTTCTTTTACTCATTCATTTGAGTGATATGGGACAAATTTTTACCAATGGGGAAGTTTATTAGAGGATAGAGGGGATCAAAGAAACCATTCTATAAGTGGTGGCATTCATTCAAATTGGGCTTAAAAGGAATTCTGCAGGTGAAGTCAAATGTTGGCTTGTGCTCCATAGGTCTTCTGTTATATACTTGTTTTTCCTGTTCTAGAGTTAATTTCATGCCCCTCAAGGACTGTTCCAAATAGTCAGAAGAGTAAGGGGAACTTAAGTCCGAGCTTGGCTCTTTCAAGGTCTCGAACATAGATATTAGGGATAAATTCCTCTCCCCAACCCCATGACACTCTAAAGGATAGTGTAGGGCAAAGGTGTTAAAGTCCCCCACTTTGGGCACCTGGTTCCAGCCTAAGCATCTGCCTTTGCCAAGGCTACAGAAGCAAGTCTGTATTGCCCTTCCATGTGTATTGTCTCTTCAACTAGGCTTTCAGAGCAACTAGTCTCTTCAGAGCAACTAGTCCCTTCAGAGCAGGGACTCTTGTTCCTTTCTTTGCTTGGCACAGAGTATGAGCTTAATAAACCTTTATCGACTTACTCCTTTTCTGTCCTAAACACTGTACCCCATGTGGATTTGGGGGACTGGACTATGTTTATGTGGTAGTGGTTGGGCTGATTGTAGGATGTATATAATATATATATATATATAATATATAATGTTCATTTGTATAAATAAATAATATATATATAATATATAATGTTCATTTGTATAAATAAACAACAACTAAAAAAAATCCATTATACCTTGGTATAATTAAATGATCATTTAAAAAAAAGCCCTGCTGGCAGGATCAAGCTCTGTAACAGAACTCTAGATTGGGTGACTCAGTGGATTGAGAACCAAGCCCAGAGACGGAAGGTCCTGGGTTCAAATTTGGCCCTAGATACTCCTTAACTGAGTGAGTGCCTTAACCCCTTAACCCCAATTGCCTATCCCTTACAGCTCGACTGCCTTGGAATTAACACACAGTAATGATTTTAAAACAGAAGGTAAGGGTATATACAAAACAACTAGAACTCTAAATTTCCACTGTCCTATGGGACTTTGACGGGCTGTGTTTGCAGGATGTGACACTTGGAATTAAAAAGATGCTTGCTACCACACCACTCTACTTTCCTGGCTAGGTAGGGGAAAAAGAAACAGAGAGAGAAATCTCACCCATCTCAGTAGCTAGCATCAGTCTATGCTAGTTTGTATTATTGGCCTTTAGACTGAATCTCTTTCCTCCCTTAAATTGTCATGTATTCCTATGTCCAATTATAAACAAAAGAGCAGCCTGCCACCAAATCCTTTTCTGGTGATTAATGACAGCAGAAAGGAGAGATTCAGGAAGAGATCTTGACCCCTAGAGATAGGAGACACTTACCTGTTTCAGCTCTGCTTGAGAGGAGGGAGAAGGAGGAGACACTTATCTTGTTTGGATTTTTCACTGTGGAAGAGAGATTGTCTATGCTTTATACCTCTAGGCAAGTGCAAGTTTCCATAAACAGGAAAGCATATAAATAGAGGGACATAATTCAAATACTCCCTATCTGCACTGAGATAGGGCCTTGGGGCATATACCAGCCAAGCTTGGGAAGGACCAATCAAGTACAAATGAGGTGCCCATCCATCTATTAAAGAGGTTGTTGGAGCTACCTTCCATTCATATATCCTCCCCTTCACAGGGGAAATTATCTATTTCAAATGGAGTCCGTCTCACCTTTTATAAAAGGACTTTCCCCTACACATTCTTCACATAGGAAACATGAGGTGCCCACTATATGTCCTTTACACTTTTTTTAAACCCTTATCTTGCATCTTAGAATCAATACTGTATCTTGGTTCCAAGGTAGAAGAGTGGTAAGGGCTAGACAATGGGAGTCAAGTGATTTGCCCAAGGAAGTGTCTGAAGTCAAATTTGAACCCAGAACCTCCTATTTCTATGCTTGGCTCTCAATCCACTGAACCACCTTGCAGCTCCCACCTTTATACTTTTAAAGATGACATTAATGTGTGTGTATTTTTTAATAACAAAAACACTTTCTAATATATCCTGCTTCTCCTTTCCCCAATTCTTCCTTCTATCAAAGAAAAAGTGGAAAGTTTAAGGAAAACCAAACAATACAATGTATACAACATTTTTACCCACAGTCCCTCCAGTACTTCTCTATCAAGAGGATAGAAGTGTATTTCGTCCTTTGTCCTCTGGAATCAAGATTGATCATTCAATTTAATGAGTTCAGACCATCTCAAAGAAGTTAGAGTGAAGAAGGCCTGAATGATGGGTTTGAATAGCTGGTAGAAAGCAGCATAATAATCATGGAGCCAGAATCATATAAAATCAGAATACCAAGGGGTAGCTAGGTAGCTCAGTGAATTGAGAACCAGGCCTAGAGACGGGAGGTCTTGGGTTCAAATTTGGCCTCAGATACTTCCTAGCCATAGGACCCTGGGCAAGTCACTTAACTCCCATTGCTTAGCCCTTACCTGAAGCCTTAGAACCAGTACATGGTATTAATTCTAAGACAAAAGGTAAGGGTTTAAAAAAAAAGAAAAGGATATCAGAAGGAGCAGAATTTATGAAGTTGAGGGGGGACATGTTGGGTTTGAATAGCTGGGCAACAGGGAGAGTGATGATCATGGAGCCAGAATCATAAAATCAGAAGAGCTCCAGGCTAAAAGAATATGAGAAGGAGCAGAATATGTGAAGTGGGGGGCACAGGGGGAAATATAGGGGAGGGGAAGTGTGTGTGGGCCATGTGAAGTAGAAGCATGAAGAAAACTGTTTCATGAAGTTAGCATCCAGGGAACTTGAGCTTGCAAGAACAGCAGTGACCCATAGGATAGTTTTTTCTTCTCCTCACCATTTATTGCTACATTTTATTTGGATACACCATGCAATACCAGAGTGTCCTTACAAGTGAGTCTCTTAAATGTACAGTTCTCCCCCCATCCCCCATTGTGCCCTACCACCTGAGCAGTTAAAAGATAATACTTTCAAAAGAATGATTATGATTGATGGAACTTTACATTTTAGTAATTTTCTGTTTGTTAAAAGGACAGATGTGTTGAGACCATTTGCTACAACAAATTCCAGCTAAATTTAAAAAGTTGCACCATTAAGAAGTTAGAGGAAAACAGAAAATTAAAATTGGAAGAAATTTATTAGCAGTTACAACACAGAACATTAGGAAGAGAGACTGGACCTGTGATTTCATCAATTAAAGAAAACTCCCTGGTGAGGAAACTCTTATTGATGTAGGTTGGCATCTGGCCACCCCCACCCTGGCCTATCTTTTATTTCTTTCTTCAGTTTTTAGTTTTAGAGAATTGTCTAAATCACCGAGAATATGAGACAGACTTGTCCAACCATCGTGTATCAGAGGCAGGATTTGAATTTAGGTTTTCTTGGTTTTGAGGTCCTTTCCAATTTAAGATCTTTGATCCCATGGGTAGACAATATTATAAAAGACAAGATAGACTATTGCAATTACATAACAACAAAATGCAGAAAATAAAATAAAATATTAGAAAAGATATAGACCAGGAAAAATATCTTTGCATGAAACTGCTGATCAAAAATCCAGCATCTATAAGTAATCAACACACAACTATAAAATGTGAATCATTTCTCAATAGTTAGTCAAAAGATATGAACTTTTTCCCCTAGAAGAAATAAAAACTATTCGAGCTACCTAAAAAGTGTTTAAAACCGGGCAGCTGGGTAGCTCAGTGGAGTGAGAGTCAGGCCTAGAGACAGGAGGTCCTGGGTTCAAACCCGGCCTCAGCCACTTCCCAGCTGTGTGACCCTGGGCAAGTCACTTGACCCCCATTGCCCACCCTTACCAATCTTCCACCTATGAGACAATACACTGAAGTACAAGGGTTTAAAAAAAAAATACTAAAAAAAAAAAAAAGTGTTTAAAACTCCAGTCATGGGGGCAGCTAGGTAGCTCAGTGGATTGAGAGTCAGGCCTAGAGATGGGAGGTCCTAGGTTCAAATCCAGCCTCAGACACTTCCCAGCTGTGTGACCCTGGGCAAGTCACTTGATCCTTATTGCTCACCCTTACCACTCTTCCACCAAGGAGCCAATACACAGAAGTTAATGGTTTAAAAAAAAACAATCTCCAGTCATCTGAGAAATGAAAATTAAAACAGCTCTGAGGTATGACTTTACCTATTACTGGCAAACATAATATATTGGAAAAATTAAATATCGGTAGAAATATGAGGAAAGGGGAACATTGACTCCCTTCTGGTAACATAGAGATACCTGACCTTTTGGTAGTCTATACAAATTCTGTGATCTTCTCTAATTCTATACAATATTTTCTTGGTAACTTGATTTGTGTAGTATTGGTAATATTTGGTAATTTGTTTTGTGAAGTATTAAATCTGCAGATTAATGTGGGGATTTTACTATGTTGGGATGGCCTAGCCATGAACACTAAATATCTCACCAATTATTCCTTCTTGAAAATGGTTTTCTAATTTAATTTATACATATAAGTGTACAATTAACTACAAGATATTTAAAGGAATTTTATTAATATTTGAAATAGGATTTCTCTATCTCAACTTTCTAATTTTTGTGTGTAATATACAGAAATAAAGATACTTTTAATGGATTTATCTTATATCTTGCTACTTTGCTGAAGCAACTAATTGACCCCAGTTAGTTTTTATTGATTCCCCAGGTTTTCTGAGTAAACTATCATGTTAATTGAAAACAGAGAAGACATCTCTTCTTTACCAATTTTTTCCTTAATTTTTTTCTTGTCTAATTGCTATATCAAACATTTCTATTACTAAGTTAATTAAAAATGACAACAGTGAACATCTTTACTTCTGATTTTATTTGGAACACTTTAAGTGTTTTCCTGTAATAAATAATACTATTTCTTGGTTTTAGATAAATGCTTTTTATTAAGGAAAAGTCTTTTCATTCCTATGCCTTAAAAATATTTTTAAAGTATCATGAATAAATTTTGTTTCTTTATTACATTTACAGATCACTCCCATTTCATCAAAGGTCTCATAACAAAGTAAAACAGTTAAGTACAATTAATAATTCCATGACTTCATCTGAAAGTGCATGAAACATTTCACACCTATAATACCTCTTTTCTCACTAAGGGAAAAAAAAAGGTCCTCTGGGTGGCATGATGGATAGAGTGTTGGGCTTGGAGACAGGAAGATCTGAATTCAAATTCAGCCTCCTCAGCCTCTTACTGGCTGTGTGTGGCCCTTGTAACAAGTGAAATTCTCTGGAGACTATATTTTAATTTTGTTTTTTAACTAGCTAGTGGATTCCATCTATTATTCGAAAGGACACCATAAACTTGAAGGAGGCTCAAAAAAGAGAGTTTGAGGAGAGAGAGAGAGAGTTTGAGGAGAGAGAGCGAGAGAAGGAGGGAGGGAGAAAGGCAGAGAGAGAGAAAGGTAGAGAGACAAAGACAGAGAGATACATACACACAAACACAAAGAGAGACAAGAGAGAGAGGGAGAGGGAGAAAGAGACAGACAGACACAGGGACAGACAGCAGACAGAGAGGGAGAGACAGAAATAGAGACAAAGGGATAGAAACAGAGACAGAGACACACACAGAGAGACAGAGTCAGAGATAGAGACAGCGTGGCCAGAGGATAGGGACAAAAGAGACTTCCTCTCTCAAATGTCATATGTATCCCTCGTGACATCAATATCCAGTCCCTCCCCAGAGACCCAGAGGTCTCTGACTGGAAAACGGGCATGAAGGAAGTGGAATCAGAGACTGAAACTCCTTTATCATAGAAAGGGGACTGTCCCAGGATTACCAAGAGGCTAATGCCAGGGGCCAGAATGGCTGCACAGTACATATGTCCCAACATGGTGGCTGCCTAGCTGACTTCATTACCTAAGAGAATTCTCTCCCACAAACAAGGAGCGGGTCTCTGCTCTGCCTATAAAAGATCTAGAAAAAAGAAGGGAGAATCCAACCCAGTTTCATGGCCTTGTGGGGAGAAACTGCCTCGGCTTTAAAATCAGAAGTTTTCCTCCTGATTCTGGGGCAGGGTGGGTGGCAAAGGGAAAAAAATGATTAAAAAAAATATCCAAGGGGGCAGCTAGGTGGCTTAGTGGATCAAGAACCAGGGCTAGAGACAGGAGGTCTTGGGTCCAGATTTAGCCTCAGACACTTTCTCGCTTTGTGACCCTGGGCAAGTCACTTAACCCCAACTGCCTAGCTCTTACTGCTCTTCTGCCTTGGGATCAATATGCAATATTGATTCCAAGATGGAAAGTAAGAGGTTTTTTTTTTTTTAAATCCCAATTCAATATTAATTTTCCACACCTTGGGTGAGTCACTTAAACTGATTTGTCCCAAATAAACAAAACCAAAGAAATCTATTTTCTTTCTTTTCCTCCATTGGAATAAATAATTTTCCTGTAACAAATATGCACCACCTAACAAAATGAATTTCCTTATTGGTAGTATACATCTATTGCTGTTCAGTCACGTCTGGCTCTTTGTGACCCTGTGAAGCATTGATATTGTCTCTGTAGGGATTTCTTGGCAGAGATACTGGAGTGGTTCACCATTTCCTTCTTCAGCGGATCAGCTTTTGCCCGAACCTTCTACTATGACCCATCCCTCTTGGGCAGTAATGCTACATGGATAGCTCATACTTTCATTGTGCTACATAAGCTCCTCTGCCACAAGGCAGTGATATAGGATTTAGGGGAGACATCTAGCTGGAGAGAGGTCCATTCTCAAAGTCTGTCTCCCCTCTTCCGGCACTCCTTCCACTGTGCCACCAAGCTGATTCTCAATAGGCTCCCATCTACCTTTATAGTCTTATGACACCATACATCCCTTCATTCATCCTACAGATTAACCAAACTAGCCTTCTTGCTATTCCTTCCACCTTCTACCTTTTAATTTAATTAAAATTTTTTATTAATTTTATTTTTTCCCCATATTGTTCATTTTTGTAAATGAGTAATTTATAAAACCAAAACCCCAAAACATAAAGTGAAGAATCACACTCTTTCAGCTGCATTCTGGCTCCAACAGTTCTTTCTCTGGAGGTGGATACATGCTTTGTCCCAAGTCCCTCAGGATGGTCCTGAGTCTTTGTATTGCTGTCCATCTCTTTATCTTTGAACAGGTTGTCACTCTTCACCTCTTATCTCCTAGAATCCCTCGTTTCCTTCAAAGTATAGCTCAAGGCATGAGGCCTTTTCTCATCCTCTAATGCCTGGTGCTTCCTCCTCTATTCCTCTGGCCCAGATTAAGTTGCATTTATTTGGTATATTTTTATATTATATACTTGTGGTCACGCAATAGAAAATAAACTCCTTGGGGTAGGGCTGTTTCATTTTGGTCTCTGCATCATCAAGTTGGACTTCCTAGTATAACAGGCGTTTGGTGCGCATCTAGACCATCTAAAGAGAGGCACTCCCAAGGGAGATCCCAAGGACCCACCAAACCCCCGTTACATTGACTTTCTTCAAGCCTCAGATTAAGAGGAAGCTGGGTAGCTCAGTGGATGGAGAGCCAGGCCTAGAGGCGGGAGGTCCTGGGTTCAAATCTGGCCTCAGACACTTCCCAGCTATGTGACCCTGGGCGAGTCACTTAACCCCCATTGCCTAGCCCTTACTGCTCTTCTGCCTTGGAACCAATACACAGTATTGATTCTAAGATGGGAGGTAAGGATTAAGACAAAAGGCTAAACCTAGATGCTACTTTTTCATGAAGCTTTTCCTGAACTGTTTGTGTGTGTGTGTGTGTGTGTGTGTGTGTGTGTGTGTGTGTGTGTGTGTGTGTGAACTCTTATCAATGCATAACTCCTGCATAACGCTTTCTTTTCTGATATGTGCACATGGCAGGCTCATGGAGGCAGTGACTGTTACTTACTTTGGCTTATCTCTAGCCTAGAACATGGAAGCTTGCAGGTTTCTGGGGAAGTCTGGATCAGTGAGCTCACTGGTGTCGAGAATTTCCTGTGAGAAACTCCTTCTACTATGCAGACCTACAATTGTTCTGTAAATTCCAGTCTTACAGAGTTGCAGTGAGGTAGAATGCCTGGTTTCAAATCAGGAAGACCTGAGTTCAAATCCAGCCTCAGATAGTTACTAGCTCTGTGATGCTATGGCAAGTCACTTAACCCCGATTTTCCTTATCTGTAAAATGGGGATAATAATAATAGCACCGACCTCCCAGGGCTGTTGTGAAGACTAAATCAGACAATAATTCTAAAGCACTCAGCATAATGTCTGGCAGGTGGAAAGTATAATATAAATGTTGTTGTTGTTATTATTATTAGACTTGCCTAGGTTCACATAGCCAGCAAATTTTCAGGAGTGGGCCTTGACTCTTAGGCCAGCCCTTCATCCACTACACCAAGCTGCCTTGCTTAATAAACGTTGATGAAATGAATTGGATTTGACTAATCCGGATGGTTTTTCTTGTCTGATTAGTGAATTTGGATGATTTCAAGAAAAACGCAGTGGTCTACTCTTTTCCACGTTGTGACTCAGAGTTCAGCCAGATGATGGCAGTAAAGTTTCACCTCTGATTTCTCAGTGTAGGCGGGCGATTTTCTGCCTCTTCTTACATCTCCAGTTCATTCTCTTGTTTGAAAGGGATGTTTCATAGTTATTTCCATCAGCATATATCCCCATTTTTGAATCTTTACCTTGCTACTTGGTTGGAAAGGTCCCTGATACCTCGCAGTAGGTAAGCTCTCTCCATTGATGCTGGTCACAGCACCTCCATAGGCCACGGGGCTGGAAAATTCATCATGGGGTCCAGCTTTGAATGATAAAGCTTCTCTGCCATAGATAGGCTGGTCTTTGGACCACTGACATTCAGTCTGTTACTAGCTGCACTCAGAGCTTTTCCAAGTTTATAGGACACGTTGGAGCTTGCACTTTGTGGATATGATGTTTGAGAACTCAAGGCCATCTTCCTGCCAAACTACATTCTAGAAAAGAAATTAAAAAAAAAAAAAAAAACAACCCATACCATTTATTTATTTTTTTAAACCCTTACCTTCCGTGCTAGAATCAATCTAAGCTAAGCAATGGGGTTAAGTGACTTGCCCAGGGTCACACAGCTAAGAAATGCCCATCCAGATTCAAACCTAAGAATTCCTGTTTCTCAATCCACTGAGCCCCCTCCTTGCCCAGCTATTGTTTATTTTTATTTTTATTTATTTTTTAAACGCTTACCTTCCATCTTAGAATCAATCAATACTGTGTATTGGTTCCAAGGCAGAAGAGTTGTAAGGGTAACATAATGGGGGTTAAATGATTTGCTTACACCGTATGGAAGTGTCTGAGGTCACATTTGAACCTAGGACCTCCCGTCTCTAGATCTGGCTCTCAGTCCACTGAACCACTCGGCTGCCTCCATTTGTTTCTTTTTAAAGTGGGGTTTGGGGAGTAGCCTATCTTTTAATGTAGGAAGCACGATACCCCAACAGCTTGGATCTTGGAGATGAGACCATGGGGAATAGCTTTTCAAGATCCTCAAAAGGCTGCTCGCATGTGTGTGAATGTGAACATTGTTAGTTAGGACAGTCTCTCTGTCCTCCCCCAAAAAGGAAAAAAACAGCACTTACCTCACAGGTCTGGTGTGAGAAGCAAATAAGATAACTCCTAAAGGGCTTTCAAACCTTAAAGCACTATATAAATATTAATAATTATTATTATTATTAATTATAGAGAAAGTTTAGAACTGCATTGATAAGAGTTAACTCACCGGGGCTTCCCTATATCATTGGGATCACAGGTCTAATGTTTTGCACCACTTCATATAAATAATTGAAGTCATATAGCTTGATTTCTCAGTGAGTGGGGAGGAGCAGAAGGGAGAGAATTTGGAACTCAAGAATTTTTTAAAGTTAACACTGAATATAAATAAATAAGAAATAATGGGTCTATTCTGGAGTCCCGAGTTAGAGTATAACATGTAAGGAACAGCAAGGAAAATAGTGTCACTGAATGAACAATATGGAAATATGTTTTATATGATAATATATGTATAATCCAGTTCAAATTGCTTGTCGGCTCTGGGAAGGGGGAGAGAAGGAAGGAAGGAAGGAAGGGAGATAATTTGGATTGCATAACTTCAGAAAACTTGTGTAGAAATTTGCAATTACATGTAATTGGTAAAATAAATAATGGTAAAGTGAATAAATAAATGATAAAATAATGTCATTGAATCATAGAGTATCATATAGTAAAGAAGACTAGAAGGGGAAGGAGTAACGGTGTCAGGGTTTTGAATGCCAAAAAGAGGATTTTCCATCTGATCCTGGAGGAGATAAAGGGCCATTAGAGTTGACTTCATAGGAAGAATATGTGGTCATATTTGGGCTTGAGACTGGAGTGGGGAGACTTGTGGAAGGGAGACTCACCAGTAGTCTTATTGTAATAGTCCAGGCCCAAGGTGATAAAGTCCTGCAAAGGCTTAGTGGCAGTGTTAGAAGAGAGAAGGGAGTGTATGTGAGAGATGTTTTAAAAATAAAATCAACATGCCTTGGCAACATATTGATATGGAGTATAAGAGAAAATGAGGAGTTGAGGATGATGCTTAGGTTGCTAGCATGGTTAATGGGAAGAATAGGGGTACACTTAAAAGTAACAGGATAGAGAGGGATTGGGGAGGACATGAGGGGCGAAATAAGTTTGATTTTGGATATGTCGAGTTTAATAGGTCTATGGGATATCCAGTTTGAGATGTCCAATAAGTGATCTTAATTGATCATTGGTAACTTTGGGGAGAACTGTTTGAGTTCAGTAAGGTCAAAATCCATACTGTAAAAGTTTAAGAATTGGATGAGAGAAGAAATGGAAATGATGGGGGCAGGCAGTTTTTTTCTAGGAATGTGGCTGTGAAAGGAACAAGAAGTTGAGGGATAGTTGGGGTCTTAGTGAAGATTTTTTTAGGAGGGAGGAGTTTTGGGATTGTAGATAACAAAGAAGGAAACAGTAGACACAGGCTGAAGACTGGAGGAGAGGAAAGAGAGAAAGAAGATGAAAAAGAGGAAGGAGAAGAGGAAGAAAAGAGAAAGAAGAAGACTAAGAAGAAGTTGACTAAAAAGAATAGGAAGAAGAAAAGACTAAGAAGAAGAGGAGTAAGAAGACTAAGAAGAAGAAAAGGAAGAAGATTAAGAAAAAGAAGAGGAAGAAGACTAAAAAGAGCAGGAAGAAGACTAAAAAAGAAGAGGAAGAAGAGGAAAAAGAAGAGGAAGAGGAGGAGGAGAAGAGGCAGAGACAGAGATAGAGGGAGGTGATCATAGAGGCAATATGTTGGAAAAGCCTCAAGGGAATGAAATCTAGGGTACGTAGAGCAGTGATGACAAACCTATGGCAGGGGTACCAAAGACGGCACATAGAGCACTCTCTGTGGGCATGTGGTTGCCTCCCCCCACCCCACCCCAGTTGGTTACTAGAAAGGTAGAGAGACTCTGGTGGAGCTGCTCCCCTCCTCCCACTTCTCTGCTCTAGCAGCACAATGGGAGCACACAGGGGATAAGGTGGGTGGCTCACAGGAGGCAGAGTTGGAGGAGAGCTGAGCACTCAGGCCACTCCCCTCCCCCTTTCTACACTTGCTGAGGACATTCCTCACTTCACCTGACCCTCCACCCAGCAATCCAAAGAGAGCACTTTCACTCTCTCTTGTGTGGGATAAGGGTGGGATGGGGCACACCTGGCACTTGATCAGGGGAGGGCACAGTACTCTGTGTGTGTGTGTGGGGGGGGGGCAGAGCCTGGCATTCAGTCTCTAATATACTGATATAGAGGGATTAACCTTGGCAAAGAGAAGGGTCATGTTTTCCTATAGACATTGGAATAAAGAAGAGAGTAAGAGATATTGACAGGAGTTTTGAGATGTAAAAAAAGAGAGAAAAGGAAACTCCCAGTGTAGTTTCATTTCCTGTGGCCTTACACAGCTGAACAGGCTTCTTGTATTTGACTCCCCTCATCTTCCCAAAATCTAATGAAATCTCACAAGACCATAAACCTCAAGTTGAAAAAACAAACAAGAATAATCTTCTCTTTTGAAATCAAAAGATTTCCAGATGAAAATATAGAAGGCCTGCCCAGAGAAGAGTCATGCCAAAAGAATCCAAGTATTTGCAAGGGGATCCGAGTGGTCCTTTTGCTTTTCTGTGTATGAAATGGAAGGCCCTATACTGCATGAATGGATCAAGCTGTGAGCAGGGATGATGGGAGTGGGTGTGAGGTGGAGAGAGAGCCAGAAGGAGAAAGGAGGGTCCTGGTATGATTCCCAGGATAAGTGCAAACCAGTGGTGGAGGCAGCTGCTACCAGTCAAGTGCAGATATGTTCCAGAGGTGAGAGAGGAGCTGTGATAGTGATGCTGACTTGGAAGTGCTGGGCAGAAATATGGGGAGCTGAAAGAATGAGAGCTGAGAGAAGGGGATGTAGATTGAGCTAGGTGACTGGAGCAAGAGAGAGTTCATGCTCCGGAGAGGACAGCGGACAGTAGACCTGAGACTTCAGTGCACAAAGGACTTGGCTGTATGGTGCCTTGAGTTTTGCAGAGAATTTGACTGAATCTCTAGGGCTGGTACAAAAGGAAATGGCATTTACTGGAAAGCAAACTTTCCTTTGTTAAAATGAAAACAAAAACAAAAAATAATAAAGTATGGTAACTAAAGTAAAGTAAAAAAAAACCCAAACAATTCCATTGCTAGCCTAGCTTACATATGAGTCATTTTCTTCTTTATATGTCTCGTAATAAATCCTTTCTATGCTTAAATGCTTATTATTGGCTAAAGACCCAAACTGGAGAGTTAGAATCAAGCCAAAATTCAGAGGATCTCAAGGTTTCCATGGGCAAAAAGAACCACAGTGAAATCTTCAAAATTGAGGTCTGTGAGAGCCCAGAGTTGCAGTTCAGGGCCTCTGGTTATACAGAATACAAGTCTTAGACAAAAAATAAACTCCTAATGAACAGAAACGTAGCTCAATCCCCTTGCCATATTGAGGCACTGAGCTTAATCAGCGACGTAAACTGGACCTGTTCTTAGAGACTTCAAGTCTTCAAGTATCTGTGTATTTGGTTTACTTACTTCTTCCATTGATGAAGACCACAACCCTTCTATGACTTGGTATAAGGCTTTCAAGAGTTTTCAAGGGGGCAGCTGGGTGGCTCAGTGGATTGAGAGCCAGGCATAGAGATGGGAGGTCCTAGGTTCAAACCTGGCCTCAGCCACTTCCCAGCTGTGTGACCCTGGGCAAGTCACTTAACTCCCATTGCCTACCCTTACCACTCTTCTGCCTTGGAGCCAATACACAGTATTGATTCCAAGATGGAAGGTAAGGGTTTTATTTAAAAAAAAAAAGAGTTGTCAAGATTGAGAAATTCATCATTGTCTTGGAAGTAATTTGATGATGAATCTTTCTGAAATTAGACAGGTTCTTAGATGCCAGGTCTACAGTCCATTGCTAGGTCCATCCCTGAAACCTTTTTATGTTGGTAGAATCTGTCAGGGCTTATTTTCCACATTATAGTCCTTAAGAAATTAGAATTAGGTGATGTCATGATGAGATACTAAAAGAAGACTCTTAAATGCAGCATTTCTAAATGGATCTTTAATCTTTAAAGTATAAATGATATGTATATAATAAGGCTTTGGCACATGCTCAGATCACCCAAGATGGAGGCTCCCAGGTAGCAAGGATTTGCTGCTGAGAGAAGATATTCTGTGTTCCCTTCCACATGGGTGGGATCAGCCTTGTCTATTGGCTGAGTAGCTGGAACTGCCAATATCTTTAAAATGATCAGACTGGGACAATCTCTCTCTCTCCCTCTCCCTTCCCCCCTCTTTCTCCTGCTCCCTCTCTCCCTCTCTCTCTCTTTTTTCCTACCTCCGTCTATCTCTATATATCATAATCCATAATTAATTATATGTCTCCCCCATCAAAGTCCCACTTCAATTCTCATCCTTCTGGTGTGGAAGTGACATTTCTATGATGACTGCCCTTTGCCTCTGCTCAGCCCTGACCACCAAGCTGAAAAGTCAAGGAGAGATTAGAGGTAGATGAAAGAAGGTGGTGATCAGAGTGGGGAGTTTCTTTCTTCAGTGGGCCTGCCTGGGCCTCTCCTCTCCTAGACCCACACATGATAGATTAGCCCACAAAAAACAGTTGGAGTTGTCCTACATCAATAGGATACTGAAGGGGCAGCTAGGTGATTCAGTGAATAGAGTCAGGCCTAGAGATGAGAGGTCCTGGGTTCAAATCTTGCCTTAGACATTTACTAGCTGTGTGACCCTGGGCAAGAAATTTAACCCCAATTGCCTAGCCCTTACTACTCTTGCCTTAGAACCAATTCTTAGGATTGATTCTAGGAGAGAAGGTAAGCATTTAAAAAACACCCCAAAACTGAAGGGTTCAGTGTGCAATTTATGTACTCTCTGTGGGTTGCCTAGAAGAGGATGTTGGCTGAAAAGCCACGTGGTAGAGTGTGGTACAGTGGTACAGCAGCAATAACATTGGCTTCCCTCACCTATAAAATGAGGGTTTGGGATAGCTTCAGAGGACTCTTCCAGCTGCAGATTTAAAAATCCTACATTTTGTTAGCTACCATTCATTTCTTCTTATCGTTCCTTCAATAAGAGTCTCTATTCTACTATCTCTGAATGCCAGTTGGCTTATATGGGAACAGACCCCTTCCCACTTCCCCCAACAATATCACACAACTAGTTAGGGCTCAGTGAAGGACAGAAAATCAGGAAGAGACGAGATTTGTCAGAGGCAGGGGTTTGAGAGCTGATTCTGAGTAGATAAACCCACAATATTCCCTACCTACTAGATACAAAGTTGGTACTGCCCTACAGAGAGGCAAAATTGGGAGATAGGGTACACCTCTGAACTTCTTCAGCATGTTTATCTGCCTAGATGGACTTACAGGATTTCTGGGGTGAGCACAGATTCCTTTTTCTGAATGATGTCAGGATGTTAACATTATTTCTGGCCTGGCAGATCATGTGGACTAAAGGAAGATCAGAAGAGCTAAATTCTGAGAAACTTATCACCAGGTTGGCCATAAGATGATAAATTTTGTGAGTATAGCTACATCATTTACTGAGGTGAAGGAGGGATTTTGACTGGGAATGATGGAGTAATCACTCAAACTGATGAAATTATGAATCCTTGAAGTACTGAATAAATATTATATGTGAGCCGGTGCCGTATGTCAGAAAGATCAGTGGATTTGGAATAAAAAAGATTGGGATTTGAGTCCCACTTGGGCTGCTTACTACTTGAGTGACCTTGGACAAGTCTTGTAACCTTTCTAGGGTTTCTCCTCTTCCTTTTGCAAAATGAGAGGTTTGGAGTAGATGAGTTCTAAGGCCAATGAGATGAACATCACATATACAGAAAGAGCTGGTGATAGAGCAGGTGCACATTGTGGTATATATCCTCTTCTAGGGTCCTATTCTGATATCTTATCATGGTAGGATTGTGAAGGTTATGCTAAAAAGGCCCAAATTCTGGCAGATTCTTTTAAGATGGAAATGCCAACAGATAGACAGCTTTCTGGCGACTGGTCTGGTTAAATGTGAAGAGCCTTTATTATTTAAGAGCTAGCCACTAGATAATGATTTTTAGAGGGGTCGTGGAGAGACTGTGACTAACATTTGATACATCCTCAAACACAGAACTCTTTTACAGTAGAGGATACCTTCTGTTACTTGGGAAATGTTGAACAAATGAAAGAATGAGGCACAAATTCATTCTTCATGCCCAAAGTGAATGAACATATGTAAGGCAGTCGTTAAATTTATGTGCCCTTCCCTCTACTCACTCAGCTATGTAATCCCCTGAGTTAATACAGGTATAATATATCTTGGACAGATAGAGCAAATGGACAACCAACCCAGGCTCAGAATTGATGAAGAACTTGGACTAGATTAAGTCTAGGTAATTATAAAGGGCTTCCATAGTCCCAAACTTCTTGCTGTTGCAAAACCCATCTCCTCATTATCATTATTCTAATGTTACAATATAATTATATGGAACATCTTAATCTAGGAATAATGTACATTCCTAGTAACCCAAGAGAACGGGAAAATATGGGTGGGTATAAGTAGGTGGTGACAGCTAGGTGGTGCAGGGGATAGAGTTCTCAGTCTAGAGTCAAGAGGATCCATCTTCCTGATTTCATATGTGGCCTCAGACACTTGTTGGCTGTAGGACCCTGGGCAATTCACTTTAACCCTTTATGCCTCAGTTTCCTCATCTGTAAAATGAGCTGGAGAAGGAAATGGAAAATGACTCTAGCATTTTTGCCAAGAAAACTCCAAATGGAGTCATGAAGAGTCAGACATGACTAAAAAATGATTGAATAAAGCATACATAGGTAGTATGCTCTTAATGGTGACTTTTGCATGAGAGGTGGCATAAAAGACATGAACTAGAAGAAGGCCTTGAGAAAGTTTCATGTTGTAGGGGAAAAACACTGAATTTACAGTCTGCAGAGATCTGGGTTCTAATCTCACTTCTGACACTTAATATCTGCATTACCTTAAGCCAGTGGTTCCCAGACTTTTTTGGCCTACTACCCCCTTTCTAGAAAAAATATTACTTAGCCCCCTGGAAATTAATTTTTTAAAAAATTTAATAGCAATTAATAGGAAAGATAAATGCACCTGTGGCCATCAGCATTCCCCTGGATCGCTGCAGCACCCACCAGGGGGTGGTAGCGCCCACTTTGGGAATCATTGCCTTAAGCAAACCACTTAGCTTCTCATTGAGTTTCTTCACCTGTAAAATGAAGATTTATTTTACTTTCAATACCTAATTTACAGTGTTACTATGAGGAAAGTACTTTGTAGACCTTCCTTAATGCATTTGCTACATGTGAGTTATTTTCCTTGTTGGAAGATTTATGGTAAGTTATGGACAGGAATCACAAAGGGTAAGATGGTATATACAGATTGCAACTGTTATGATGAAGAGAGACCCTGTATAGATGATTTAGATGGGTGGCTGCGATTTGACAGACGCAGCCTGACAGGGAGGTCTCTTCAAGGACAGAGAGCAAAGGTGGCTGCACTTTCTGTCCCAGGCCAGTACAAAACTGATCTGACTGCTTCTTTTTACTAACAAGGTTTATTAAAGATGTTTCAGAAGATGAGTGAGGAGTGTGGGTTTTAGGATGCTTCCCTGTCACTATTGTCTCTGTCTTATGGCCCACCAATCTGACTTTGCTTTAAAGTTGATTTGTCCCTTGACAAAGTTGAGGCTGCTCTGATTACACTCTCTGCCTAAAAATTCCCTTTTGTCTAATCTAGTTCTGGGCTAAACCCACACCGGAATATAGTTTCTAGAATGTAGATTGATTAAAGATGAAGTCAGGTGTCAGGAATTCACCCCAGAGAGGCTAAAGTCTTCTCCAGCCAAACTTAGCAGTTCAATCAGCTCTTTCTCTGGTTTTGGTCTTCTTATAACTTCAGCAGAGTAGTCAATTTGAACAATCTCTTGAGTCTAGCCAGATTTCTCACTAGATCAAGTTAGAGAGTCACAGGAGGTCAGAGCTGGATCCTGGAGATGGTTTTTCCTCCAGAGTCACGGTCCGACTCTCCAACTGCCAGTCAGATTCCCAGCATTCTCTCTCCCCTGAAGATGAAGGCTGTTTCACAACATTCTGTGTCACTCTGCTTGCAATCTTGCCTCTCACACGTTACTGTTGTTGTATTGATACTGGGTCTCAAAAGACTCTCACCCAGGCTGGAAGGGCAGTGGCCACTCGGGCTTAATCCCCTCTCATGGAAGCTTTGACCTGCTCCATTTCTGACCTGGGTTGGCCCCTCCTTAGGCAGCTTGCTTGCCCAGCCACTCCCAAGGGCTCCCCATATTGATACCAGACTTAATGTGGAAACATGATCATCTTAGTCTTACTGTCACTCAAGACTCCCAAGCTCAAGGAATCCACCAGCTCCAGCCTTGGGCAGCAGGGTTATTAGGCATGTGCCAAAACATCCATCCTAGGGGGTTTGCAATTGTTAACACTATGGGAAGTACTTACATTCATGTGATCATGGAGCTTTTAAATTATTGAAGTAAAGTATGACTTTTCATTTAGGATTTATATTTGATGAAGGAATGCTTGTCCAATTTCATCCCTAAAAATTGGTTCCTGATCTTATGGAATGCTGGGAAAGTTTTATTGGTAAGCTAATAAGCCTGGAATTCTACATAGAATAATAGCATTTCAGAGTTGGATAGGATCTCTGAGACCATTTAGTTTATCCTGAACCTTCAAAACCTAACTTCTTCATTCCTTCCTTCCTTCCTCCCTCCTTTCCTTCCCTTTCCTTAAAAACACACACACACACACACAATAAGACTCTTAACTTCTGTCTTAGAATCAATACTAAGTATTGGTTCCAAGGCAGAAGAATGGCCAGGGCTAGGCAATGGGAGTTAAGTGACTTGCTCAGGATCACACAACTAGGAAATGTCTGAGTTTAGATTTAAACTCCAGGCCTAGCACTTTATCCCCTGAGCTGTCTTACTGCCCTAACCTAAGTCCTTTCAACAATTTTTCAAGAGCAATTCATGTCTTCTTCCCCTGCTATTATATAAATTGTAACAAGTTCAGAGGCTATGTGGTATAGAGGCACAAACATTGGACCAGTATTAGGAGTCTTGGGCCCTATTTTGAGCTCTGCCCCAAATTAACTGTGGGACTTTGGGCAAGACACATTTTTTTTAGACCTCATTTTCTT
This sequence comes from Gracilinanus agilis, assembly GCF_016433145.1. Lineage (NCBI taxonomy): Eukaryota > Metazoa > Chordata > Mammalia > Didelphimorphia > Didelphidae > Gracilinanus > Gracilinanus agilis. The sequence goes on along the minus strand of NC_058130.1, from coordinate 252,173,053 downwards.
TATCTGTAACATCAAAGACGTGGGAGAGGATTCTCAAGCTTTCTTCTAGATCTAACATAGTATGGTCTGCGCCATTCTCTATGTGTTCTTAGGCTCCATCCATTATTCTTTCATAGGGTTATATTGTTGCCCTGAGACATGTCATATCAAAATGGAGGAGATTGTGCCCCTAAAGTAATGTTTTATTCCACTTTCCAACTAGGCATTTTCTTCTCCCCACAAAAGGCTTATTCTCCAATGCCCTATCCTAGTGTGAAGGTAACTGGGTTTTCGGTGATTATGTGCTAGAGGAGAGTTAAGCTCTGGCCAGTTTGATAGTCTTGAAAAGATCTGAGGATGTGCTTAGTGATGGGATATACCGATATGTCTGCTGCTTGAAGACTAACCTAATTAAGTTCTGTGTGATTCAGCTATATTGGCTTACTTGCTGTTCCTCCCACACCAAAACTCATCTTTACATACCTTTTTTTAAAACATTTATTAATATTTGTTTTTAACCTGTTTACATGATTCATGCTCCTACTTTCCCCTTCACCCCCCAAATCCCCCCCCCCCCATGGCCGATGCACATTTCCACTGGTTGTAACATGTGTTATTGATCAAAACCTATTTCCAAATTGTTGATAGTTGCATTGGTGTGGTAGTTTCGAGTCTACATCCCCAATCATGTCCACCCCAACCCATGCGTTCAAGCAATGGTTTATCTTCTATGTTTCCTCTCCTGCAGTTCTTCCTCTGAATGTGGGCAGCATTCTTTACCATAAATCCCTCAGAATTGTCCTGGGTCATTGCTTTCTGCTGGTACAGAAGTCCATTACATTCGATTTTACCATAGTATATCAGTCTCTGTGTACAATGTTCTTCTGGCTCTGCTCCTTTCTCTCAGCATCAGTTCCTGGAGGTCTTTCCAGTTCACCTGGAACTTCTCCAGTTTATTATTCTTTTGAGCACAATAGTATTCCATCACCAGCATATACCACAATTTGTTCAGCCATTCCCCAATTGAAGGATATACCCTCCTTTTCCAGGTTTTTGCCACCACAAAAAGCTCAGCTATAAATATTTTCCTACAAGTCTGTTTATTTATGATCTCTTTGGGGGTACAAACCCAACAATGGTATGGCTGGGTCAAAGGGCAGGCATTTTTTTTATAGCCCTTTGAGCATAGTTCCAAATTGCCAGCCAGAATGGTTGTATCAGTTCACAACTCCACCATCAATGCATTAATGTTCCAATTTTGCCACATCCCCTCCAGCATTCATTACTCTCCCTTTCTTTCATTTTAGCCAATCTGCTAGGTGTGAGGTGATACCTCAGAGTTGTTTTGATTTGCATTTCTCTAATTATTAGAGATTTAGAACACTTTCTCATGTGCTTATTGATACTTTTGATTTCTTTACCTGAAAATTGCCTATTCATGTCTCTTGCCCATTTATTAATTGGGGAATGGCTTGATTTTTTATACAATTGATTTAACTCCTTGTATATTTGAGTAATTAGACCCCTGTCAGAGTTTTTTCTTATAAAGATTTTTTCCCAATTTGTTGTTTCCCTTCTGATTTTGACTACATTGTTTTTGTTTCTACAAAAGCTTTTTAGCTTAATATAATCAAAACCATTTAATTTACATTTTGTAATTTTCTCTAACTCTTGCTTGGTTTTAAAATCTTTCCTTTCCCAGAGATCTGACAAGTATACTATTCTGTGTTCACTTAACTTATTTATAGTTTCCCTCTTTATATTCAAGTCATTCACCCATTCTGAATTTATCTTGGTGTAGGGTGTGAGATGTTGATCTAGACCTAATCTCTCCCATATTGTTTTCCAAATTTCCCAGCAGTTTTTGTCAAATAGTGGATTCATGTCCCAAAAGTTGGGCTCTTTGGGTTTATCATACACTGTCTTGCTGACATCATTAACCCCCAGGCTATTCCACTGATCCTCCCTTCTATCTCTTAGCCAGTACCATATTGATTTAATGACTGCTGCTTTATAGTATAGTTTGATATCTGGTACTGCTAGGCCCCTTTCCTTCGCATTTTTTTTCATTATTTCCTTTGATATTCTTGATCTTTTGTTATTCCAAATGAAATTTGTTATAGTTTTTCCTAATTCAGTAAAGAAGTTTTTTGGTAGCTTGATAGGTATGGCAATAGGTAAATTAATTTGGGTAGGATGTTGATTTTTATTATGTTAGCTCGTCCTACCCATGAACAGTTAATGGCTTTCCAATTGTTGAGGTCCAGTTTTATTTGTTTGGAAAGTGTTTTGTAATTGTGTTTGTATAATTGCTGTGTTTGTTTTGGTAGATAGATTCCCAAGTATTTTATATTGTCTAGGGTGATTTTAAATGGTGTTTCTCTTTCTACCTCTTGCTGTTGTGATGTGTTGGAGACATATAGAAATGCTGATGATTTATGTGCATTTATTTTGTATCCTGCAACTTTGCTAAAGTTGTTGATTATTTCTACTAGCTTCTTAGTTGATTCTCTAGGATTTTTTAAGTATACCATCATATCATCTGCAAAGAGTGATAGCTTAGACTCCTCATTGCCTATTTTGATACCTTCAATTTCTTTTTCTTCTCTAATTGCTACTGCTAGTGTTTCTAGTACTATGTTGAATAATAGAGGTGATAATGGGCATCCTTGTTTTACTCCTGATCTTATTGGGAAGGCTTCTAATTTATCCCCATTGCATATGATGTTTGTTGATGGTTTTAGGTATATACTGTTTATTATTTTTAGGAAAGGTCCTTCTATTCCTATACTTTTCAATGTTTTCAATAGGAATGGATGCTGTATTTTGTCAAAGGCTTTTTCAGCATCTATTGAGATAATCATGTGATTTTTGTTTGTTAGACTGTTGATATGGTCAATCATGTGGATGGTTTTCCTAATGTTGAATCATCCTTGCATTCCTGGTACAAATCCCATCTGATCATGGTGGATGATCTTCTTAATTACTTGCTGGAGTCTCTTTGCTAGTGTTTTATTTAAGATTTTTGCATCTATGTTCATTAGGGAGATTGGTCTGTAGTTTTCTTTCTCTGTTTTTGATCTACCTGGCTTTGGAATCAGTACCATATTTGTGTCATAAAAGGAATTTGGTAGGACTCCTTCTTTGCTTATCATATCAAATAATTTGTATAGTTTTGGGATTAGTTGCTCTTTGAATGTCTGATAGAATTCACTTGTGAATCTATCAGGCCCTGGCGATTTTTTTCTTAGGGAGTTCTTTGATGGCTTGTTCAATTTCTTTTTCTGATATGGGATTATTTAGGTATTCTATTTCTTCTGCTGTTAATCTAGGCAATTTATATTTTTTGTAAATATTCATCCATATCTCCAAGATTGTTATATTTATTGCCATATAATTGGGCAAAATAGTTTTTAATGATTGCCTTAATTTCCCCTTCATTAGAGGTGAGGTCTCCCTTTTCATCTTTGATACTGTCAATTTGGTTTTCTCCTTTCCTTTTTTTTATTAGATTGACCAGTACTTTGTCTATTTTATCTGTTTTTTCAAAATACCAGCTTCTAGTCTTATTTATTAATTCAATAGTTCTTTTACTTCCGATTTTATTAATTTTTCCCTTGATTTTTAGTATTTCTAATTTAGTTTTCATCTGGGGATTTTTAATTTGCTCGCTTTCTAATTTTATGAGTTGTATGCCCAATTCATTAGTCTCTGCCCTCCTTAATTTGTTAATATATGCACTCAAGGATATAAATTTCCCCCTGAGAACTGCCTTGGCTGCATCCCACAGGGTTTGGTTGAATGTCTCATCATTGTCATTCTCTTCAATGTAGTTGTTGATTGTTTCTATGATTTCTTCTTTGACTAATTGGTTTTGGAGAATCATATTATTTAATTTCCAATTGGTTTTTGATTTGCCTGTCCAGGTGCCCTTACTAATTATTGTTTTTATTGCATTATGATCTGAGAAGGTTACATTTATTATTTCTGCTCTTTTGCATTTGTTTGCAATGTTTCTATGCCCTATTACATGGTCAATCTTTGTGAATGTACCATGTGCAGCTGAAAAGAAGGTGTATTCCTTTTTGTCCCTATTTATTTTTCTCCACATATCAATTAAATCTAATTTTTCTAGGACTTCATTTACCTCTCTTACCTCTTTCTTATTTATTTTTTGGTTTGATTTATCTAGAACTGAAAGAGGAATATTTAGATCTCCCACTAGTATGGTTTTACTATCTATTTCCTTTTTGAGCTCTGCCAGTTTCTCCTTTATGAATTTGGGTGCTATGCCACTTGGTGCATACATATTGAGCAGTGTTATTTCCTCATTGTTTATACTGCCTTTAATCAGGATGTAATGCCCTTCCCTGTCTTTTTTAATCATATCTATTTTTACTTTGGCTTTGTCAGAAATCACAATTGCCACTCCTGCCTTCTTTTTCTCATTTGACGCCCAAAAGATTTTGCTCAAGCCCTTAACTTTAAACTTGTATATGTCCACCCGCCTCATATGTGTTTCTTGTAGACCACCTATGGTAGGATTTTGGTTTCTAATCCACTCTGCTATTTGCTTCCATTTTATGAGTGAGTTCATCCCATTCACATTCAGAGTTATAATTATCAGTTGTGCATTCGCTGAAATTTTTGTATCCTCCCCTACTCCTACCCCTTCTTCTTAAACTATTTCCTTTTAAACCAGTGGTTTGCTTTAAGCTGGTATCCCTTATCCCCTCCCTTGATTAACTTCCCTTTCAACCCCCTTGCTTATTATTCCCCTCTTTTTATTTTTAAAGGCCTAATAAATTCCCTCCTCCTTCTTCTCCCCTCCCTTTTTTGACCTCCCCATTCCCCTGCTCCCCTTGGTTTATCCCTTCTGACTTTCTCAGTAGGGTTAGATAGAGTTTTATATCCCAAAGGATAATATAGCTACTCTTCCCTCTCCAGATTGATTACACTGAGAGTAAGGTTTAAATATTACCTCTTAATGTTCTCTTCCTCTCCTTCTTAAATAGTATTTGTCCCCTCCCCTTCCCATGCCCTCTTTGTGTGTAATAAAATATCCTAATTTTCTTATTCTCTCAAGTTTCTCTTGGTGTCCCCTGCTATTCACCCCCCTCTTTCCCATCCCCCATATCATCTTAGGTCATTTAGTATTCCACCCTCTCCCTATGAATTATTCTTCTGATTACTATAATAGTGAATACTATAATAGTGAATAGAGTTCACTACAGAGAATTATCCATAGCATTTCTCCACATAGGAATACAGATAATTAGATCTTACTGAGGCCCTTAAGAGGCAAATTTAAAAATTATGAGTTTTCTTTCTTTCTCCTCTGTTTCTTATTTACCTTTTCATGTTTCTCTTGATTTTTGTGGTTGGATATCAAACTTTCCATTTAGCCCTGGTCTTTTCTGTGCAAATACTTGGAAATCTTCAATTTTGTTGAATGCCCATACTTTCTCCTGGAAGTATATTGTCAATTTTGATGGGTAGTTGATCTGTGGTTAAAGGCACAGCTCTCTTGCCATTCTAAATATCATATTCCAAGCCTTGTGGTCTTTTAGTGTGGAGGCTGCTAGATCCTGTGTGATCCTGATTGGTGCTCCTTGATATTTGAATTGTCTCTTTCTGGCTTCTTGTAAGATTTTTTCTTTTACTTGGAAGCTCTTGAATTTGGCTATTATATTCCTGGGGGTTGTCTTTTCTGGGTCTAGTGTAGAGGATGATCTATGGATCCTTTCAATGTCTATATTGCCCTTTTGTTGTAGAACTTCAGGGTAATTTTGCTGAATAATTTCTTTTAGTATGGAGTCCAAGTTTCTATTAATTTCTGGTTTTTCAGGAAGACCAATGATTCTGAGATTGTCTCTTCTAGATTGGTTTTTTTGGTCTGTCACTTTCTCATTGAGATATTTCATGTTTACTTCTATTTTATCAGTCTTTTCACTTTGTTTTATTTGTTCTTGCTGTCTTGAGAGATCATTAGTTTCTGATTGCTCAATTCTAGCCTTTAGGGACTGGTTTTCCTTTTCAATCTGGTCATTTCTGGTGTTCAATTTGCTTATCAGTTCATTTGATTTCTGAGCCTCACTTTCCAATTGCAAAATTCTGCCTTTTAAATTGTTATTTTCTTGCCTCATTTCCTTTTGAGCTACTTCCCATTTCTCTAACCAAATCTTTTCCAACTTTTTCGTCATCTCAGATTTGAACTCTTCAAGAGCTCGTGACCAGTTTTCATTATTTTGGGAGGGTCCGGATGTGATTGCTTGTTTGTTTCCCTCTTCTGTTTCCTCGGTTGTCTGGATTTTCTCTTTGTAAAAGTTGTTGATTGTTAAAGATTTCTTCTTCTTCTTGTTAATCTTTCTTTTTTGGTCTTCCTGATTCTGGGTTGCCATTGTTAGCCCAGCCTGTTCTCAGTTTTATCCTCACGCTCAGGGTCTGTCTGCACTCTTTAGGCTCCTGAGGTCTCAGGTCTGGTTGTTCGCAAGGTTAAGCCCCCTTGTGGACCCCCTTGCTTGATCCTCTGCCAGAGGTTCCTTTACAGGTCTCAGGGTGCTGCTTCCACAGTCATATACCAGTCTGCACTGGTTCCCCACTCAGGGTTTCAGAGCCTTTGCTCGCGCCTGCGCTCCGTGTCTGGGCTCAAAGTCCATGTGCGTTCTTTAGCCTTTTGTGGTCCTAAGTCTTGCTGCTCTCAGGAACAGGCCCTGGAGCCGCCAATGACTCAATGGGTGCCCCAAACTTGCTCTATTTCTTTTGAGCTGGCTTTGGCGTTGTAGGTGGTGTGTGTGTGTGTGTGTGTGTGTATGTGGTTGCTCAGCCCACGATTTAGTGAGAGCTGTTTCACCCCTTTATAGCATGGAAATGCCCTGATTCCACGTATCTTCCATGCTGTGCCCTGTTTTGGGGTCCCTCCGTTCGTCTGGATTTGTTTTTATGTCCCCTTGAGGAGTTCTGTATGTTTCAGTTAGGAGATGTTAAGCGCTGCTTTTTACTCTGCCGCCATCTTAACCTGGAAAGTCCTTTACATGCCTTTTCACTGGCTGTCCCATATATTTCTAATGCTCTCCTTTCCCTTTACTGTTTACTTTTCCTGTTTTTTTCAATTCCCACCCACTGCCCAATGCCTTTCTCCGTCTTCCCAGGTGCTAGTGCACCCTTTGAAATGCTCTCCTACCACCTATATCTCCCATATTTTCAGTTACTTGCTTATTGTCTCCTTGCTTAATTTTTCTTTGTATCCCTGATGCTTATTAGCAGACTCTGGCACACAGTAAGCATTTAGCATACTGTTTTTGATCAATAAATTCATTCAGCAGCAAAAGGCAGCCCTTTACAGATACACTGTTTTGCTTTTGGCTTTTTAATTTTGGTCATAGAAACTCATTACATCACATACTGAGGCATGGACAAATTGCCATCTGCATAGGTAGGCTTAGTGTGCTGGGTTCTTCTTTTGGGGTGTTTGGTCTCCTGGATGAATATATGATTATTGACCAGGCCTGGCCTTCTGCTACTTCCCTGCCATACTTTTTAATATATAGCATCTATCTTATATAAACACATGTATATATTTATACATAAATATATATTTTCTCTATATTTAGTATCTGGACAAAAGCTACAAATAGTTAATATTGGGGAATGGTTTCCTTCATTTTAGAAATCTGTATGGTCATATTTATATATGTGTATATATTTAAGATATATACTAATATATATATATATACATATACATATAAAAGTATGGAAGGGAAGCAGCAGTGGGCCAGGCCTGGTCAGTAATCTTATATATTCATCCATGAGATCAACTCCACTCCCCCCCCCAACAAAAACAAAAGTCCATCTGTCCCTAGAGCTTGAAATTTAAATAATGGGGAAGGGTAGACTTGGAAAAAGTCCCAACTGAATGATGTGTGAGGTGGACTATAGCAACTCTTCTTCCCCTCTGCCATTTTGGAAGACAGCAGTGGTGGCCAAGGCTGTAGCTCACACCTAGAAAGGAAGACCTCTTGCCTTAGGTATAGAAGACTTCTTGTTAAGGCAGACATTTTTTGATTCTAAGATACTTGTTGGAAACATTATGACTTGGCACATAGCACAGAGCAAATCTTTTAACTCTGTTTTATCTTAGTTTTCCTATGGGCAAAATAGAGATGACATGTGTCCCTTACTGCCCAGCATCGGGATAATGGAATCCCTAAAATCCTAAAAGGATACGAGGCCTTGCTTAGACTAGAGCTACTGGCTCAGTTATGCACACCATTTTCTCAGGTTCCAAACAATAATTTCTTTAGTGTACTGTTTCTACATATAAGTGAAATCACAGAATGTAACATTTTCAGTTAGCTTTATGGGGCCAAGAGAACAGTGTTTATATTAGAACCAAAATAGATTTCAGCCACTGTTTAGTTGGGTTGTTAGGACTCCAGGTCTCCAAATACTTATATAGAAGTGATAAATTTGATTATTCAAATTTTTTGGCGGGGAGGAAGCAGTGGTAGATGAATGGAAGATGGCTGTCAGAATCACAGCCTATCCAGTTAGAAAGCCATTCAGAGTATATTAAAATGACATAAAGGACTATTAAGTTGTCTTTTTTTTTAAACCTTTACTGTACATCTTAGAATCAATATTGTGTGTTGGTCCCAAGGCAGAAGAGCAGTAAGGACTAGGCAGTCCAGGGTCACATAGCTAAGAAGTATCTGAGGCCAGATTTGAACCTAGGACCTCCTGTCTCTGGGCCTGGCTCTCAGTCCACTGAGCCACCCAGCTGCCCCTTACATTGTCTTTTAAAGAAAGAAACTTCCATGCTCTATTAAATGCATTTAACAAGACACTTTTATATTAAAAGTTTCACATTAAATATACATCTTTATACATTTTATTACACAGAATGAAAACACTCACAATTTGCATTCAAAGTTTCCATGAAACTTTTAAATGGTAGATATCCAATATACAACTTACAGCAGTGACTGATGAATGACATGTGACACACAAAACAGCTGAGTATCATTGGCACACACTTCACATGGGAGAATCATTGGGAGAGGAGCATTCATGGGATTGGAGGTGAAACATCACCTTGCCTACCTAAGAGATTTCATCAGTGCTGAGGTCTTGAAGGCACCAGTATAGAATAATGTCATGCATGGAGCTGGTTCGTTTTGGACAAAGCCCCCATTTTGCCTTCTCTGTTGCTGTTTGGCAAACTAACTTTGAAGGGTGAAAAGGTTATATTCCACCAATCCAACGTGCTGTGTCTACCTAACAGTTGTCATTGGCTTGATGCCGCAGAGGCTAAATCCTTAATGGAATTCACAGGATAAATATTGTATGAGAAGTAAGACAAAGTTTCCTGATAACGCTTGAAATGTACCTTCTGGGGGTTCATCTGTGAAGAAGGGGTGAGATTATTGGTGCAACCACTGCATCTGCACATCTATGGGATGATCTGCTTAGATTGGCAAGAAAGGATCCAGGAGAGCCAAATGGCAAACCTATCCACGAGGTGCCCGAGCAAGTCAAATGAATTTACTTCCTAAAGAACCATGAATGATTTAATAAACAAAACAAAACCGCAAAACCAAAAACCTTTACTTTCTGTCTTAGGATCGATACTAAAGTATACACTAAAGTATTGATCTCAAGGCAGAAGAGCAGCAATTGGGGTTAAGTGATTTATCTAGGGTCACACAATTTGGAAATGTCTGAGGTAAGATTTGCACCCGGGTCCTTCAGATCCAGGCCTGGCACTGTGTTACATCTAGCTGTCATGCCATGAGTTTTGCTCTCAGGGTGCCCTATACAAAATCATACCAGAATTTGATTTCAAACCCTTACAAAGATAGTGTCATTTCATTTCACAACTGTTGGTGAACCTCACCATTTGTTCATCCTTGGGCGCTTCCTAAAATAATGATTTTATTCTCTTGCTTTGTCAGCATTTTAACATCATTCATATTCTTTTTTTTTTTTTAAACCCTTACCTTCCGTCTTTGAGTCAATACTGTGTATTGGCTCCAAGGCAGAAGAGTGGTAAGGGTAGGCAATGGGGGTCAAGTGACTTGCCCAGGGTCACACAGCTAAGAAGTGTCTGAGGCCAGATTTGAACCTAGGACCTCCCGTCTCCAGGCCTGGCTCTCAATCCACTGAGCTACCCAGCTGCCCCCCATTCATATTCTTCAAAGTACTAAACTAGAGCAATGTGGAAGGACAGCATCAGAAAAATCTTTTAGAATGGACAAATGCCATTCTTCCAGGGAATGCCAAAAAACTTGTCCCATCAGGCTTGTAGGAGCAGTTCAGGGCAATTTAAGAAACCGAACTTTTTGAGAAAGAAAAAGAGACAAAAAGAGGGAGACGGGGAAATATGACAGATCAATTTTTGAGTCAGAAAGACCTAAGTACCAGCCCTATCTTTGCCATTTTTGGACCAGTCACTTGATTTCAGTCCTTTGGGCAACTTACTGGGCTTTGGAAAATGGTCAATTTGCCTCGGTGGTCCCTACATCAATGAAATCACAGAATAGGATCCATTCACCCCTTTCAAACAAGACGAAAGAAACCTTGGGGGCAGCTAGGTGGCTCAGTAGATAGAGACCCAGGCGGTCCTGGGTTCAAAAATGCTTCCTAGCTCTGTGACCCTGAAGAAGTCACTTAACCCCAGTTGCCTTAGCCCTTACTGCACTTCTGCCTTGGAACCAAGACAGAAGGTAAAGATTTTTTAAAAAATGAAATAAATCTTGCAAAAGGCAGTTTTGTTAAGGATTCCTTTACTATTCAACATTTTCCTTTGTATGGTTCATACCCCAGTCATTGAAGCACTAAGGGGGAATTTGAGATACACAAGTAAGAGATTCTTCTCTCCATAACCCTTTCTTTTCTTTTTTAGAAGGTATACAGGTATTTTTTGGGATGTTATGGGGAACTTGCTCTGGGTGATTCAATAGAAAAAGAAAAAACATCCCCAGTGGTAGCATTAGATTTGCCAAACAGTTGAATTTGTAGGTGTTATAATGTCATAATAAGTTTTGTTGGGCAGCTTTGTGGCTCCATGAATAGAGTGCCAAGTCTAGAGTCAGAAGGACCTGGGTTCAAATCTGGCCTTAGCCATCCTAGCTATGTGATCCTGCGCAAGTCACTTAATCCCATTTGCCTAGCCCTTCCCCTTCTATTTTAGAATTATTACTAAGACAGAAAGCAAGGGTTTAAAAAAACCCCTTTTTTGTGGCTGGAGATGCCATAAAATCATAAATTTAGAGCTGAAAGAGACACAGTCCTCTCATTTTAAAGATGAAACCAAAGCTCAGAGCTTTAGTTTTAAGTGTCTTTCCACTAAGTTACAAAATTATAAGTGTGAAAGGTGGAATTTGAACCCAGGTTTTCTTGACCCTAAGACCAACACTGTTACACTTCTATATTCTGGTTTTAGATGGCATGCAATAAATTAAAATTGTTTTTTCTCTCCCCAAAGATAAAATACTGAGGAGCATTGAGATGCCATGGCAGGCCTTTTTTTTTTCTCCTTATATGAAATAAAGCTTAATTATTATTTTCACTACTTGCTGCTGACATGCTAAACTTGGAATTAGCAAAAAAAAAATCCCAAGTAATCTACATGTGAGTAGTCCTGAAAGAGAAAAATAGCCTTAATTGTTAGATGTTCAAGAAAATATGAATACAGGCTGATAGACAGGAAGTAGTCACAATTAGAGGAAGAGGGAGAGGTTCACCAAAAAAGGACAAACAAAAACTGGTAAGGAGGAGTGAATCTGGGAGTAACTCATTGCTTCTTCAACCTGCTCCACTCTCTAGGCCCTCACCGAGGGGAATGGCTTAGGAGTCTCGGGTAACCTTGATAACAATGGCTGCTGCGTCATCGTGGCTTATGATCACACGGATAAGACAAAGTCACAGTGCAAACAAACTCTCGTTTTTATTTCTGCTGCACAGATGGAACAGAGCATCTTCTTATGAAAACATTTCACTTAAAAAATCCCCAACCCATTATTAATACTATCCAGAGAGAAGATATGACTTCTCTGGATTAGGAAACTAATTTAGTTTGTGGAGATGTAATTGGGTGGACTGCAAAGCTGCTGTAGACATTTGTACAACTCCAGACTTGCATATTTAGGAAGAATGGCTAACAGTGCAGGACATAATCCTTTCTGTCCCTGGAGAGGGAGAGAGAAGATGATGACATCACTAACAGCTTCTCTTGTCATGCTACCCTTGCTTGGCATTTCCATGCGAAGTGCAGAATCAACTTACTTGCATGTTATAAAAAAGGGCAGACAAACACAAATTACTCCAGGCAATCTGGTCTCGTGGAATGTATCTGATAATACAAAAATGGGACAACCCTGTGGCTTCATTTCCTTTGGAAACCTAACCAAGATTGCTTTAAAGTGTACCAGCTGAATTAGACATTGTAGGTTTTGCCATAAATGCCTTCTTAGGGGCAGGCTCTCTTTAGCAGGTGGAAAAAAGTATTTTTAGAAATGATACTTGTGGGAGGCAGCTAGATAGCTCAGTGGATAGAGTGCCAGGCCTGGAATTGGGGCGACTTGGGTTTAGATACTTCTTAGCTGTGTGACCCTGGGCAAGTCACTTAAACCCAATTGCCTACCTTTTACTGCTGTTCTGCCTTAGAACTGATACTAGTGTCAATTCTAAGATAGAAGAGGGAAAGGGTCTAAAAAGAAAAGAAATGATCTTTGTGGTGATGAATGAGGACAGTGAAGGAAGGCTGCCACCTTCAAAAGAAAGCATTTCTTTTAGAAAGAAAGTTCATGGGTTGATAGAAATGATCACTGAACAATGCTTCCTGGGGTAAGAGAACAGTTTGCTTCTGTAGCTTCAAAACAGAACATTTAGGCACAACTAAGCCAACCTAAGAGGGAAATCTGATTTCTGGCCTGCGTTTTTGCTGACATGCCTTAAAGTCTGTACTAACTCTTCTTCTAACTAGTGTTGGCATTACCTAGACTGAATCCAAATCAGTGCATCAAAGGTTTGCGGTCAGGAAGCAGAAAACATTAGCTTGGGACTCAATGCTGGTTTTTCCCTCTTCTTTTTGCTTTCGCATCTGTGAGACAGTAGTTCTAATGATTATTCCAACACGGTTTTTTTCTTATTCAGTGCTGAACCAAAGTGTGGTTGGTGGCATGGTGAGAAAGGAGAATTAATTAAATAGTGGACATTTTCAAAGGTTTCTCTCACAAGTTATACTATCTTGCTAGGCCTCAATTACAAATGGAGAAACATGGTATTAGATAATTTGTGGGTAAACTGCAGGCTTTCCGAACAGGTTTGGCATTTGTATGTGGTCCTGGATTTGTTGTTTATCACATTCAGCACGTTCCCAGTGTACTGGCTGTTGTTGGGGAATAAGAGAGGAGGTTTCAGATTGTATTTCTAAAGCAACACAACTTGCCAATTTAAATTTTTTCCTTCTAAGCAACTAGATGATAGCAGGACCCATCTAGGCCTGGATGGTATATTTAGCTATAAGGATAAACCAGAGTTTTGGCTTTTAGTAGTTTCAAATGGGGATCGAGGTGGGGGAGAGGGAGAGATCATACTTCTTTATATAGATTACCCTTTTTTGATGCTCAAACCCCTCACCCCTCAATGCTCTCTGACAGGCCAGATTTACTATTTGCTATACGTTGTCTACTCAAGATTCATTTTGACTTAGAGAAATGGAAGCACCATTTCTGAATGTTTTTCTATCCCTGAGGCAAAAAGAACATTGGGGATTGTGAGCTGGCTATTTTAGAGATACTCATTCGTGCACTATTTGTGAAAATGAGATGAGATAAACAACGATAGCCTTTTGAAGGTCTGAAAAACCCAAGTCCTGCAACACCTGCCGCCCTCTGCCACCTGCACTGGAATAATTTAGTCTCGTAATGAATCATTGGCCACAATGCACTAGCTAGAAGGTAGAAGCCTCAGTGTCTGACTCAGCTTCTGAATGAAACTTGTGAGTGAACAGATATACCCTTAGACATTTATTGTTGTACCAAAGGAAAAAAAAAGATTAAAAATATATATATATTAAACCACTATTTTATTTACATACCCTAGTCATAAATAATTGAATTCTTTCTGCTACTGCAAAATGATTCCATTGAGATAGGTCTCCTAGTCACATCAAGGGAAGAGAAAGGATTTGTTGTTGGATTTGCCTCACCAACTGCGATTGAAGCACACATACGCCCCCGTGCCCATACATACACTCGTGTGCAGACACACACATACACTCACACATGTGGAAGAGGCAGTTCTGAAGACTCCTGGGGGGAGGGGGGAATGAATTGAACGTGCTGTCATTCTCCAGGTCCTGAAAGGCCTAGCATCTGTCTGTTCTCGTTATCAATAGGGGACAGTATAGCACCAGCGGAGAATTATCACTTTTAATAATATTATTATTATTATTATTATTTTTTGACTATACGCAGGTGTAAGTTCATGACAGCAGGAGAACAAAGAAATGAAAATCCTTGGAGCTCACTGTTTGTTATAAGCTGCTTTGCTCTGTTTACCCTGGAAGGCATATCTTTGGATTTGAAAATATTTTAATTCACAGGAAGTAAAAGGAGATGTGGGGGCTGGATTGGGCTGGATTATCTGCTATCACATTTGAATATGGTTCTTCCATCCCCTTAAATAGAAACATAATTCTGAAGACATACAGCAGTGCCAAAGTACCACTAATGATCTGAACACAGCCAGTCAATCTGTGGTGACAAGCGGTGAGCTTCGGTTTCTTCTCAGTCCAGAGTTCTGGTGGATGCTCGGGGAGGAGCCTCTGCTTCCTTCCTCGCTTCTCCGGGGCCCCGTCGTCTACACGTGGGAACAGGGGAGCGGGTCGGTCACTCTCCTCATAGGGTCCGGACAGCCACAGGGTAGAGCAGGGACAAGTGTTCCGCGCCTTTGATGGGCAGTTTTTTGGTCGTGTAGTAGTGAATGACTTCGGGGACACTGTCAAACGGGGGGCTGTTCTGCCCCAGGATATATTTCTCTTTGGCTTTTGTCAGTTTCATGTGCATGAAGCCCTGGTTGCTCCTGTGAAGAAAACAAGAGATGTTACTTCGGTGAGGTGCACAAGGGGAGAATGTGCAGGGAGAGGCTGGGGCCGCCCTGGGCGGCGGGGAGCGGGGCTGGGTGACGGGCTTCTGAAGGCTACACGGTCCAAACCCCAGCTTTCCTGCGTGGGTGAACCCTGGGCTCAGGAGAGCTTGCTAGACGTCGCTACAGTGATAGTTTCACTTCATCTTTTGAACTCTGAAACGTCTATGCTCGAAATCTTGTCTTTGACCAGGATCAAAGCCGAGCATCACGTGAGACCTTAAGTAAACTAAAACCAAGCATCCTGCTTCCAGGTCACCGCGATAAGATGATCACCCCTGGATGTCATCGGCTTCCTGCATCTCCCACCAATTTCAGCTAACAGGGTGGAACTATGAGGATCTAGATGTAGCAGGAAGTTGTACATGTGGCTCTGGTCACCTCCGGCCAATTGGGACCCTTTTCACTTTTCTTTGTATCAGTCTAGGAAGGGATGCCCTTGGGCGGTTTTCAGACATGGAATAATGGGTTTGTGGAAAGGGATGGGGGCAAGTGGTCAGTCTGCCTGGGTGTGAGAGAGGTGGAAATTAGCTCATTTCCACAAAGTCCTTGGAAGTTTCTAGCCGGTAGGGACCTATGACATCATCTAGTTGAGGGTTCTTAATCCTGTCTTGAATCATGGACCCCTTCTCAAAATATTAAAATGTATAAAATAAAAAGGATTGCAATGGAAACCAGTTGTATTGAAAAAGTTATTAAAATAAACAGAGACAACTAGATGATTCAGTGGATTGAAAGCCAGGCCTAAAGATGGAAGATCCTAGGTTCAAATCTGGACCTACACACTTCCTAGCTGTGTGACCCTGGGCAAGACACTCAACCCTGTTTGCCTAGCCCCTACCACTCTTCTGCCTTGAAAACACACACAGTATTAAGCCTAAGACAGAAAGAAAGGGTTTAAAAAAATAACAACCACCTTCTCCCCCACTAACAAAACTAAATTCAAGGTCTACCAGGCAAAACCTCCTGGATCAAATCCATTGAGCTCCTTAAAAGAAAAAAATGTCACCTAGAAGGAGGCCATTACTCATCAAGTCATGAAAACCATATAGGATATAATGAAAATTTTAAGGGATTAAAAAAAGTTAAGACAAGTATGCCACTTTGTCCATTAGATCTCTGCCCTCTGATCAGATTCTGATGCCCGTTTTTAGGGCTTTAATCTGTGGCTGCTACTATGAAAGCAAAGCCCAGCAACAGCCTTTGCTGCTAACTTCATCTCTGTTTTAGCAGCAAACTAAAGTCACCACGGATCAGATATTTTGAAGACATAAACATAATAATCAAAAAGAAAATCTCATGCAAAATGGTCATAGTAATAACCAGAATGTCTTCACTTTCAATAACCAAGATCAACCCAATTGGATAATTTATATGGTGTTAAGTAAGGAGAATAAACCTCTTAGCTGTACCCAAATTTCCCTGCCATTCACAGCATGCATTTTGACACCAATCGAAGCAGATTATGTTGCTCCAGACAGCAGGGACTCTTTAGTGAATGTGTCCTCAACACTTTAATTCTTGACACTAAAATTTTGGGGCCATGCAATACTAGTGTGTAATGAAAAAAAAGATGTAGCCATTTTCTCTCTCTCTCTCTCTCTCTCTCTCTCTCTCTCTCTCTCTCTCTCTCTCTCTCTCACACACACACACACACACACACACACACACGTATATGTATTTTTGGCAATTAAAATTCTCAATTCAGTGTTAGCACAATGGCTATATTAGTCTACCTTCAAGTGTTACTTAAAAATCTCCATGTTATATCCATGTGTGATTCTCTTTAGAACAATTTAAGTAAATGCAAGCTCCTATTTTTCAGATTTGTCGAGGCAATTCTCTGATGAAATGACCCTTCACTGAAGAGTAGACATCACTGCAGGCACTGTAATTATAACATTGCCAACTGAAAAATCTTGATTTAAATTTCAATTCTTTACAGGAATGACTCGCTTTTGAAACATAATTGCTCTCTAAGTGATTTCCTCTAAGCCAAGGGTGACATCTCTAAATATGTTGGGAGCAGCTATATTGTTCTGTTACAACCATTCATCAAGCATTTCCTCTACGAGTAAATAGTTGTAAGGTTCTACCCCCAAATGAATGTGATAAGAGAAATAAATGCACGTTGGATTGAGGAACCCAAATTCCAACAAATGGAGACAAACAGTCGGTTTAAAGAACTTAAGTTTCTACTCCAAACAGAAGTAAAAATTATTCAAGAGTGCACGACACTATTAAATGGAGGAAGGGGGAGAGGAAGCTGGAAATTATGCTCTTTTATTTGGGCACAGGAATTAAATAACAACAGGAATTTAGGGAACTTTGGGAAAAGATGAGTCTTCCTGACTCCAGGCCTGACACTGTGCCCCCAGCTGCCCATTAGTGTGTACTACCGTCCAACCTGCCGAGCACAGTATCATAATGGACAATAAGCACTGTCCCCCTCCCCAAACACTTTAATCACCTTAATTTCATGCAACTACATACTTGCATGACTGATAGGCATATTTACTATCACAGCAGGTATGGGTTTGTGTAGGTTTTTGGGTGCCACTGCCATGTATTCTGGAGTCTAGTCTTCACTGAACAGTTGCTATTTATATTCTTGGCTCGAAGGCCCTAGGTTGCCTCAGTAGATCCTAGGGAGGTGGGCTACTGGTTCTGAATTCCCTAGAATCCAGAGGGAAGGAGTCCACTTTGACCCTCTGGGGCTCAGGTACCAACATACCTAGCATCTAAACCAGGTTATTTTCAGGTCAGAGTGAACTTTGGGATAATAGAAGCTTAATAATAGCTTTACAGTGGATAAAGATCTTTCCTTACAAAAACCCCTCTGAGATGAGTTATTCAAGTATCCTTAAACTCATTTTTATTATCAATGAGCAAGTTAAATGACTTGCCTAAGGTCATAATGCTTGGTCTTGACATGAGTCTTCTGAATCTCAAGTTCTTTTCACTATGCTATGGGTATAAAGAACAATGCAATGGAAAGCACATAGGATTTAGAGAGTCAGGCTGAATCCGCTTACTCTTGTATGACCTTGGGAAAGTCACTTAACTTCTCTGGATCTCAGTTTCCTCTTTTTTTTTTTTTTTAAATCCTTTATCTTGCATTTTAGAACCAGTATTGTGTATTGATTCCAAGTCAGAAGAATGGTAAGGGCTAGTCAATGGGGGTTAAGTGACTTGCCCAGTTTCACACAGCTAGGAAGTATCTGAGGTCACATTTGAACCCAAGACTTCCTGTCTCCAATCTGCCTCTCTATCGATTGAACAACCTAGCTGCCCTCTATTTTCATTTTACAGAGGAGCAGACTGAGATAAAAAGAGGTCATTACCCACATGTACATATGGCTCAACAGAGAGAAGACCGGAGTTGGATCAGGAGAACCTGAGTGCAAATCTGGCCTCAGATACTTACTAGTTGGGTGACCCTGGGCAAGTCATTTAACCTTAGTTGCCTAGCTTTTACCAGTTTTCTGCCTTGGAACCAATACTAAAGTATTGATTCTAAGACAGAAAGTGAAGGAAGTTAATAATAAAAAAATAATGAAAGAGGCCATTTTGTTTTATTTTTAAATCCTTACCTTTTATATTAGAATCAATATTATGCATTTGTTGCAAGGCATACGTTATTGGCTGTTTCATATATATGTGTTTGCCTGGATTTTTTGTCCTTCATTGTGGAAAAGTTGAGATTCCCAGTGGGCCAGTCAGACACCTTTGTGGGGGCGATGCCAAATTCACCCAGCCATACAAAATCATTAATTATCCCCTGGGTTATAATGGGATACTAAGTGGTGCTCCTGATACTGGTGACTGTTACTGGTGTGGTGGTAGGAGATCTAGCTGCAAGACATTTTTTTTAAACCCTTAACTTCTGTGTATTGGCTCCTTGGTGGAAGAGTGGTGTAGTATACAGAATTGGGGTCATGTAGTCAGAAGAATGGTAAGGGCTAGTCAATGGGGGTCAAGTGACTTGCCCAGGGTCACACAGCTGGGAAGTGTCTGAGGCCAGATTTGAACCTAGGACCTCCCGTCTCTAGGCCTGACTCTCAATCCACTGAGCTACCCAGCTGCCCCCTGCAAGACATTTGTGAAATAGCAATTACTGAATGGAGTGGGGAGAGAGGGAGAGAGATGGAAAGAAGGGAAGAGAGGAGGGGAGGAAAGAGAAAAAGGAAGAAGGGAAAAAGGGTGAAAGAGGAGGAGAGAGAAAAGAGGAGAGAGAAAAAGGAAAGAACAGTGAGGTAAAGGGAGAAAGATGGGGATACAGAGGGTAGAGGGGAAGAGATAGAGAAGGGGAAGAGAGGAGAAAGGAGGGGAGATATGGAGAGAAAGGGAGGGAGATGAAAGAGTATGAGAAAGACAAGATGAGATGGGAAAGAGGGAGAAGTTGGAATTAAGTGTGGAATGAAGGGAGACTGAAAGGAATGACAGAAGGACGGCTTAGTGTGTATTTTAGGAAGGGGAATTCCACACTGACTTGGAAGGGAAGATAAAGTAATCATTGCCTAGGTAGCTGGGCCTTAGTGCCCATGAATACCAGATTTTTGAGAGCTATGATGACCAAGCCTTGGCAGACAAAGATCTTCTAAACCTCTTTTAGGTTCTATATGAGAAAAGAGACAGCTCAGGGAACAGTCAAAAGACCCTGCATTTTACATTTTACATACTGGGGTGAGGGGAAAGTAGCTTGTAAGCATGTGGGTGAATGAGTCTGAGTCATTCTGGGAAAATCAAGTGTCCTATATTTGATGCAGAATCAAGAAGTAGGTAATATATGATATATAATGTGTGTATTATCTATGGAATTGAAGGCCACCTTGTTTTTTATGCCCCAATTTCCTCATTTGGGACTGGTCATCAGGGGAATAAATGCCCTAAATGAACTATGTCCTTTATTAGAAATATGAGAATCCCAGTCTTACTCTAGCAGTGAAAACGTAGACTAGAGTGTATTCATTCTCTCTCTCTCTCTCTCTCTCTCTCTCTCTTTCTCTCTCTCTCTCTCTCTCTCCTTAAACAGAAACAACTTCAACCTACTATTCCCATTCATTCTCTTTTTCTTTCCTGAGACTGTCTCTATATATATGTGAATGATTTGTGAATTAATTATTCATTTTTCCATGCACTTATCTAATGAAGATTGCAACTTCTCTTTGACTTAGCAGGTAACTTCTAGGGAGTTACCTCAAGCCTACAGAACTTAAATATGACTTGTCTAAGGTTATAAAACAGGTATCAAGAGGCAGGATTGGAACCCAGATCTACCTGAAAATGACTCCCATATCTGTGGTGTCCAATCAATTTCCTATCCACTGAGATATAAGTAATTTAACTTTCTATGAAATGATTTAGTATTTGCAATGAACACTCTAAACTTTTTTTTGCAATCGGTTATTGTGTAGTCTATGTCTTTGTGCGCTCTGTCTCTGTCTGTCTGTCTGTCCCCCTTCCTCCCTCCCTCATCTTAGAAGTGATAATGTATGTTGGTTCCAAGGCCGAAGAGCGTTAAGAACTAGGCAAGGCGGGGTGAAATGACTTACCAGGTTATACAGCTAAGAAGTTCTTGAGGCCACATTTGAATCTAGGACATCCCACCCATCTTTGGACCTGGCTCTGAATCCAATGAACCACCTAGCTACCCCCTGGTCTAAGTTTCTTAATGTTAAATCACATTTTCCAATGTGTTCCCCCCCCCCCAATCTATCTATATTTTTTGTCATTCTTTCCTATGACGACTTTTGTACTAAAATCTCTAATACAAAAGTCTGAGGAGACAATTTGAAGGGCCTTACTGAGTCCTAGGACAGCCAACAGAATCTGTCAGCAGGGCTTATGCCTTTCTGGCATGGTAGAACTGGCCTGAATTTTTGGAAGCTTCATTGGCAGAGAATTCTAGAATCCAGTTTCCTTTCTATGCAGGACACCAACATCAGATTTTCTAGCTTTCTTTCCACTGTACCAAGTTGCCTCCCTAAAGCTCTCTGCTCAAAGCCAAAGCTTATTTTATACTCTTTCATCTACCATACCCAGTCTTTCCCTAAGGAGCTAGGATTGTAAATTAGATAGGACTTTACAGAGGTCAGTTCAGTCCACCCCACATCCTCCTTCCAATCTGCTCTTCCTCTTCAATTTACAGATGAAGCAACTGAGGCCTGGAGACAGTAAGCAATTTGCTCCAAGGCACATAGGTACCTTGTGGGAGAACCTAGATCCAAATATAGGTTCCTGACTCTAAATGCAGTGCTTTTGGGGGCTGCCAACTATACGGAAAGGCTAAATTTCACTCACTCAAACTGGAATGAGTAGGCCCGATGGGAAAATTTTGGGGGAAAGAACGAGAGAGGATGGAATGTGTTGAGATCTGTAACTGGCTATCCATCAGTCATATCCATTGTGCCATAGCCACGATCCTAAGAAACTGGCTGGGAAAACACTTTTTTTTCTCTCTGAAATCATCTCCTGGTTGAGACTCCAACTATAAAGGCAACTCAAAAATTTGTTCATATTCACCCAAGTTTAGGTGGGCAAATCGCTTAAGCCCTATTGCCCAGCTCTTACCGCTCTTCTGCCTGGGAACCAATACTCAGTATGAATTCTAAAGGGAGAAGTAAGGGTTTAAAAATAGAGATGCCCAAATTCCAGAGCTTTAGATCAACAGGGGTTGGGGGTTCCATGTCCCATCCCGGCTTCTTGCCACTCGAGCTGTTTCAGAGATGCCCGGCAGTCCATGGTGATGGCTGACACACCAGTACTGACAGCTACTTTCCCAGACATGAGACAAGATCTTGTGTCCTTTTTTTCTCCTTTGATAGAACATATTGAAGGAGCAAACTCACAATTATGGGGCTTTCCCTGGTGGGTGACCTGCCTAATTAATGCGGTCATGCTCTCAAATGATACATGATACAATCCATACCTATGCTCAGATATTTAATTATCATAACAAAAAGTAATTTCTGATCCTGGAGATTATCAAAAGCTCCTTGTTGGATAGGGCCTAATAACAAGGACCATCCTCTCATAATAATCAAGGTATTTAATAATCCATCACACATCCTTGCAGCTGCTGGGGCACATTGCCTAAAGCACTGTGCCTGGCCTTTGCCTCTCCTTTTTCGACGTAATTGCTTAATGCATATTTCATGAAGAATGCAGCATAATAGTTATGTTCAATCACCTCTTTTCATGATGAAATGACTTAAAATACTTGCATATAATATTTATGCAATAGAAAGCAAAGACTGTCTTCTGATGTCAATGATTATGATCATGTTAAAAGAATTCATACACAGTAATAATTTTTGGTTCGCCCTTTGGGGCTCCCAGTCATAATGATAGCTAGTATTTGTACAGAGCTATATGTAAGGTTTACAAAGCACTTTACATACATTATCTCTGCTGATCTTCCCAGGAACCCTATAGGGCAGGTGTGAATACTACCCACATTTACGGATGAGGAAACTGAGGCTGAGAGGTTAAGTAACTTGCCCAGGTTCCCAGCCATTAAATGTCAAAGGTGGAATTAAAACTCGGGCCTTCCTGATTCCTAGATCAGTGTTCTTTCCACAGCCACCTAACTGTCAGGAAGGAAATAATGCTTATATGTCAGAGTGAAAGCTGGGTCTCTTAAGGACAGGGATGGGAGATGGGAGATCCTCCGAGGGCAGACCTGGTGGTCTGTTGTCCAAGTAGACAATGTTTCCAGGATCCACCAGCAAGGAGGTGTGACAAGTAAGTCAGAAGGCAGGTAAAATTCTTCCTTTTTTATTTCTTCCTTCGCTATCAAGGAAGAGGTTCTCGGAACTATAACAACTCAATAGAGAGAACCAGGGATTTTAGAGTACCTGTGCAGAGCCAGAGGAGAAATCATGAGGGTGGCGAGGTCAGCATTGGCCATTTCCATGGAAGTGCAGGGATGGGGATGAGAAGTCAGATGCGTGAAGGATGCTGAGGAAATTCTGGGTCCATCTCAGTGTTTTGTCTCTGCTATTTTCAAGAACTATCATCCTTTGTTGCCTCTCTACAGGAATATACCAGTCACAGTGGTACTGACCTTCCTAGTCTTACGCAACTTCCTTAACAATGTACCAATGCTCAGTTTTTACCCAGGAAGCAATGCTGATCCTTTGGAGAATAGTATTCATTAAATGTAGTAATTAAAACAATGAATAGCTACAGTCATTAACTAATATCAAAGTAATATTCTAAAAACAAATGAAAGAAAAAGGAAATGTAGGAAACCTTTTTGAATTCCCCTTCTATAACAATTCATAGTTTTGACTAACCACCTCGTACTAGAGTTCAACTTTTTTCAGTGAGGGCATCTGACTTTCACCTAAGCCATGTGGAGTACAAACGGGATTGTAAAGGCCAGGAGGCCCACCTCATGCATCCATTATTTTATTCCCTGGAAGATAAATACCAAGTCTTGTCTGTAAAGGCTTAAACTTTAGTCCCTCCCCCATCCTGCAGTGGGCCCAAATTTGAGTGAGCCTCTCCAGTTCATCTCAGTATCTCTGCCTAATCATTTTGATTCTTAAATTAGGAGCTGGAAGGAGGAAAATACAAAGAACAAAGAAATAATTGTGTTCTCCTTTCTCCCTTATTTTTATTTATTTTTTAAAAAAATTCACTTTTCCCTCCCAAAATATCTAGGGGTATTTCTATTTGCATATAATAATTGTACCCTCATGAAATAGTGTTTACTTATAATCACTTCAAAGAACTGAGCTTAACAACTTAAAACCCTCCCCCTCTCCACACCCAAATACTCCTCCAAAATTGGTTACAACTGACTTGGGAGTTAGGGCTGAAATCCCACCTTAAACACTTACTAGGTATATGGCCCTGGGCAAGCCACTCTACTGATCTCACTTTTTTCATCTAATAAATGGGGATAATAAAGCAGCTACTGCACAACTGTTGTTGTGAGGATCAAAGAGGCAATGTAGATAAAGCCCTTTGTAGACTTTAAAGCTATGTGGAAGTGAGCTATTTCTATTTCATAAGATTTTATGTACTAAAAAGTCAATGCTACAAAACCAGTCACTACAACTTGGTAGGGTGGGGAGGGGTGGGGGGGCAAATCCAGAAGGTAAGAAGGAGTAAAAGGAAAACTTTTAAGGCAAGGAAAAATTCAAAGCAGCATATTTTCTTACTTCTGTTTTCATGTGACTATATTTGCCTCTCTGGTATTATATGGACTTGGAATCAGTAGATCATGATGTCAAATTTTACTTTGACGCTACCTATGTGACCCTGGGCAAGTCACATCACCCTGTTTGCCTCTGTTTCTTCTTTTGTAAAATGCATTAAAGAAAGGAAATGGCAAACTATTCCAGTATCTTTGCCAAGAAAACTTCAAATGGGGTCATGAAGAGATTCGACTGAAACAACTGAACAACATCATCAACAAAACCAATTTCTCAAATATTGCAACATTCAAATGATTCGCACGTAAAAGTAATTTGTAGAGTGTAGAGCACCTTGGAAATGTCAACTGTTATCATTGCCTCCAAGGGGGCATGATATTGGTTCCTGGTGACAATTCCCACCAGACCTGCAACAACTCTCATCCATCCAAATAAGGAGCAGAGCAGAACTATCTTAGAGGAAAGTTAGAAAAACGACCTCTCACCTCCCCACTTTAGATATGCTCTTTTGGAGAATAGAATCCAAAGTAATAGGTTTATTCTGTATCTGATATTACTACCTCAGTGGAACAATTCATTCTTTCTATGCTGCCTTCCAATACCTTCCTTCCCTTCTGCTCCTTACTACAAAACACAGCTCCTGCCCCATAATCTCCCTTCATATCCCTCCTCCAAGTTCTCTTGCAATATTACACAACAAAAGGAAAACTGAGCCAGTGCCTTCATACGAGGATCCTAGAATCACAATTCATTTGTGAGTTGGAAAGGACTCCAGAGGTCATCTTATTCGATCCCCTTGTATTGCAGATGATTAACCGAGGCACTAAGTAATTCGCTCTCAGTCATAACGGTGGAGCCATAATTGGAATCCAGGTCCTCGGACTTCAAGTCTAGCCTCCCATCTGTTGCTTATAAAAAGGGACAGATTGTTAGTGAATTGTTTAGATGAAAAAAGAACAAAGGTAGCTCGTTCCTTTGAGAAAATAACCATGTTTCTGGTTGGACCACAAGGATTCCCAGCTTATTTACAGAATGTACAGTAGAGGGGGCCGGGCACTTATTTTTCTTTAGATCTATTATTCACAAGACAATGAAATTTTAAAAAGGAAAAACGCCAAATCTTCAAACACACGGAATGATTTGGATTGCTTCAAGGATCCCTGCTACATATATTTTACAACATGAGGTTAAATAGGATTTTATGGGACTATGTCAAAGCAAATATTTAAATAGTGAAACAAGGCTAGATTATGGCCCAAACTCTAGTTATTCATTTGGGATCAGAGGAGAGTAAAAGCAGGCAGGTCAGACAAAATTGAGTTTGTATCAAACACTGATGCAATAAAGAAAATTTCTAATGTTCTTTCCATTAGTAATGGGATAAACCTGTCATTTTATTAATAAACTTCTATTTGAAATAGCCTCCATGAGAAGGCCTCTCATACTGGGATGCCAGGGGACATAGCTTCTAAGGATTCTTAGCCTAGTGTCTATGAACTTAAAAAAAAAAGGATAATTATTTCCAGATGAATTGCTTCTTTTATAATTCTATGTATTATATTGTATTCATTTAAAAACATTTTTCTGATAAGGGGTCCATGACAACCAGATTTTCAAAAGGGACCCGTGACATAAAAAAGGTTATGAACTACTGACAGATACCAATGTTTGGGACTTTTGGATTCATGATGGAGAGGTCTGTGGTCTCTATGGCCAGTAAACACTTAGTGGGGTAAGTTTGTTCCTCATCTTCTTCACCTCAACTAGGTTTTCCTCTTTGCCTGGATCCTCTGTCCTTCCCCCACCCCCCTTTTTAAATCCTTCTTGGAATCAGTACTGAGTATTAGTTCCAAGGCAGAGGAGTGGGAAGGGGGCTCGGCAATGGGGGTTAAGTGATTTGCTCAGGGTCACACAGCCAGCAAGTGTCTGAGGTCAGATTTGAACCCAGAACTTGCTCTGGCTCTCTACCCACTGAGACCCCTAGCTGCCCCTCATTCCCCTACCCCTACAGCTGTGATTCCCTGTTGCCTCTAGGGTAAAACATAAACTATTATGATGGGCAACTGTAGCTGTTTGCAACTTGGCTCTATTTTATCTTTCTATACTTCTTCTACATGATTACCCCTCACACATTCTATAGTCTAGCCCAGTGACGGGCAAACTTTTTAAAGAGGGGCCAAAGGAAAGGAAATGCTCATCTGTCAGTCTGTTTCTAAGGCAACTCTTCCAAAGTTTCATTGTATTGTATTCGTCAGATTAGGAATAATGTCCCCTGGCTGGATAGAACATGTCAGGGGGCCGCATCTGGCCTGCCAGCTGCTATAGCCCATCACTGGCTAGCCAATCATTCCATTTCTCATATTCAAGACCCTATCTCCCACTTCCAAGCCTTTGACCAGTCTATTTCCCCTGCCTAGAATGCATTCTTTTTTCACCTCCAACTTTTAGGA
Organism: Gracilinanus agilis; assembly: GCF_016433145.1. Taxonomy (NCBI): domain Eukaryota; kingdom Metazoa; phylum Chordata; class Mammalia; order Didelphimorphia; family Didelphidae; genus Gracilinanus; species Gracilinanus agilis. The sequence goes on along the minus strand of NC_058130.1, from coordinate 252,146,307 downwards.
TCCCAGATTATCTTCAGAATGCAGTGCAAGGGCTTCTTTCTATGTGGTCTTTCTGATCTGTCCAGTCATAATGCCTTCAGCATCCAGATGGCCTAGTATTTATTTTGCATATGTGTGTTGATGTTATTTGTTTTGCTAGATTATAAATTCTTGGGGGGGAGGGGATTATTTCATTTTTATCTTAGTATCCCTACTATCTTACACAGATCCTTGAATATATCAGGTATTTAATAAATGCTTATTTAAAAAATAACACTTTAATTAAAATACTTTGATCATCGTTGGAGTAGGAGATGTGTACTAGGACAATAACAGACAGCTGTTGTTCTTCATCTTACCCATATCCTTATCCTACAACTCCCCCTCCCCAAAAAGTGGCACCAAAGCTGTGAAAACGATAGTATGCTGGACCTGAAATAGGAAAATTTGGGTTCAAATCTTACCTCTGAAAGGTTACTCCTTTTATAACCTTGGGTACATTAGGCCCTCTGTGGCTCTCAGTTTCCTCTTCTGTTAAATGGGATTGGCATAGCCTTTGAAGTCTATGCCAACTCTAGAGCCATCTCTCTATCAATCAACAGATGATGGTTAAATTTAGACAATTATCATAGCGATCACAGAATCTCACGTTTTCATTTTAGGCTCAAGGCTCAGCAGAAGGTCACATAGCTAGTGAGTGTTGTTGTTCTTCACTTGTGACTGATTCTTCATGAACCCATTTGGGTTTTTCTTGGCAGAGACTGGGGTGGCTTGCCATTTCCCTTTTCTGCTCATTTTACAGGCAAGGGAAATGGAGGCAAAGAGGATAAAGGGACTTGCCTACGGCCATACAGCTAGTAAATGTCTGAGGCTGGATTTGAACTTAGAAAGATGAGTCCTCCTAATTCTGAGCGCCCAGCGATCTATCCATTCTGTCACCTCATGGCTGCTTGTGAATAGTAAAGCCAGTAATTAAACCCAGATCTTCTAATTCATATTAAGGGCTCTTGCCAACACACTTTGCCTTGAGGAAAGGGACTGGGTCTCATTTGTCCTAGTTCTCTCAGAACCCAGCATAATGCACTACATATGGCAGAATGGATGTCAGAATAAAATAATGCTGGTTTAACCTGTTTTGACTGTACTCAAACTCTGCACGTATGTCTACATGGTAAGCTTCGAAGGTAAGAGGGAGTACACAGATGTATGTAAGGAGGCAGGGAGGTTTTCAGCTGCACTAAAACCTAACTCAGCTTGCTCCTCTGCCTAGGAGTGGCTGATGGGAGAGGAATATGACTTCTCGTGGATTTTCTTTAGAACTAGGGGTGCTTCTAGGGACACAATGCATCGTTTCTCTGGAGAAAAGGTTCTTCTTGGATATTTCACCTCAGGAATCTGGGTAGGGAGGCAGCAGGCTTGAAAGTAATAATACACAGACATAATCTGTGCTGGAGTACACGTATGCACCTGGACCAAGTTATTGAACCTGTTTGATCTTCTCGTTCCCCATTTGCACAATGAGGATGCTGGACCATATGACATGACTTCCAAGTTCTCTTCAACTTATGACCCCGCACGATCAGTAAATCAGACCTATTAATAACTTTGGGCAACTAGGTGGTGTAAAGGATAGAGCACCAGACTTGGAGTCTGGGAGACCTGAGTTCAAATCTGGCCTCAGACACTTCCTAGCTGGGTGATTCTGGGCAACTCATTTAACATTGCTTGAGTTTCCTCAGCTGCAAAATGAGCTGGAGAAGGAATTGGCAAACCATTCTTGTATCTTTGCCAAGAAAACCCCAATGAGGTCATGAAGTGCACACGATGACTAAACAACAACACAGCCTTCTGGCCATGTGAAGACTTGCGACTTGCCTTGAAGGCAGGGACTGTTGTTTTTTCCTTTTTATCCCCAGTGGTTAGTATAGTAGCTGGCATGCAGAAGGAACTTAATAAATGCTCTTTGAATTGAATTGTTGAAGGTAGTGACTAGTATGCTAGTGGCTTCCTCCTTGCCTTTATGACTAAATATAAATTTGTTTGCCATTTGAAGCTTTAAAAAACCTGTCCCTTTCCTAGCTTTCCCGTCTACTTACACCTCACTTTTGCATTTTCTACATTCTAGGAACACACTGGTGTACTTTTGTTGGAATTCCAACAGGATTCTCCTCCTTCCCATCTCCAGACCTTTGCACAAACTGTCCTACACACTTAGAATGTTTTGCCCTCTCAGCTACACCTTAGTTTTTTTGATTGCTTTCAAAATTCAGTTTAAGTCTCACCTACTCCTAGAAGCCTTTCCCCATCCCTCCAGTTGGTTGTTGTTGCTCAAACATTATTGTAGTGATCCCTTTTGAGGTTTTCTTGGCAGAAATTCTGGAGCAGTTTGCCTTTTCTTTTTCTAGCTCACTTTACAGATGAGAAAACTAAGGCAAACAAGAGTTAAGTGACTTGCCCAGGGTCATACAGCTAGTAAGCATCTGAGGCTGGATTTGAACTTGGGAATATGAGTCTTCCTGACTCAAGGCCTGGTGCTGTAATCCACTCTGCCACCTGGTTGAACCAGTTGCAAATTCCTTTTATTCTCAGGGTGCCTTCCATCTCTCCTACATAGAAAATATCTCGTGTATACCTAGTATTTACAGGTTGTTTCTCCCCTTAGTTGTTAATTACGTTCCTTGATGGCAAGGATGCTCTTTTTGCCTTTCTGAGCATCCTCCATGGTACCCATGGTATAGGGCCTGGTACCTAGCATGTGCTAGATAAAATACTTGCTGACTTGATGTGATTGGACCTTTCCTTTAGTTCATTTCCTGTATCTTTGGCACTGTATTATATGGTCTTTGGTCAGTTGGTCTTGATGTCACACAGAATGATACACATTATAACGAACTCAGAAGGATGAAATTCAGAGAAAGGGCTAACCAGACTTCGAGGAACGAGGAGACAGAATTCTAATAATTTTGTTTCTCTTTGACCTGAAATGTTCACCAGCAAGTACAAGCAGGTGGAATTTGTTTCTAGAGAGCAGAAATGCAACCTTGTTAGGGGCTCACACCCAAGATGAATGTCTCTAAAGGATGTTTGTGAACCTTCCTGCACTGGTCAAGTTGAGCCCCAGTGGAAACTCAGAACCTCATCCCTCTCTCTACTCCCCAGGGGCTGAGGAAGTAGAGAAGGGATCATACCCCGCAGGTATTGGTGGGGGAAGTGTTTGCATGTCTAGTTATATTCTTGAAGTAAATAGACTTTTGCAAAATCTTATCTGATTATTAAGTGATTAAATAGAACTGGGGTATAGGCAACTAGGTGGCTCAGCCCAAAGACAGGAGGTCCTGGGTTCAAATCTAGCCTTGGACACTTCCTAGCTATGTGACTGAGCAAATCACTTAACCCACAGTCTTCTGCCTTGGAACCAATATGTAGTATCGATTCTAGGACAGAAGGTAAGGGTTAAAACTGGGCTGTTTAGACCTCTGAAATTGAGAGAACACAACCAATAGAATTTTGAACCAATGGCAGTGAGAGAAGACACCCTTCAATCCACTATGGGTACTAATGGATAACCCTGAGGTGACCTGAAAAGTAACAAATAAGCCTTCACATAGTGGGGGCCTAATTAGTCACTGTTACACATATGATGAGAAATTCTGGAGACTTGAGTAAGTTTAGTATCCTGCTTGTTGTTATACTGCTTGGGTGTTGTGGGACTGTTTCCCAGAGGCTTGCCTCAAGCCTTACTACCTCCCACCAGCCCCTGAGGAGAAAGTACTGATTCACATGGGCCTGGTGGACTAATTTTATTCTTGATAACTTGCTTACAAATAGGCCCAAACTGCAAAAAAAGATATTTTTTTCTCTTTGAAGGGAAATGGTACCTTACACAATGGATATCTAGGATCTGGCCCCAGGCCTTATACATATTAGGCCTTCTTCTCTCTAACCACACTCTCTAAATGACCCTATCCGCTCCACTGAATTCAATTATCATCTTTCCACAGCTCTACCACAGTTCAGTGGGAACATGGGCTAGTTTCTCACCTCTATTTATGAGATTAGGCCGAATTCAGTATCTTTTCCTGCTCTTCTAAGCCTATCCATTCTTCTGAGCTTTCCCAAGTGCCCCATCTTTTGGTCTAGCTTACAAGAGTGAACCAAGGGATGAAGGAGAGTAACCTATATTGTTGACCAGTGCAGGAACAGGGAAATGAGATGGTGAGCTTCTCATCTTCCTCCTCCTTCTCCTTGTTCTCCTCCATCTTCTTTATCCTGGGGGAAGCCAAATCTCCTTCTGCCAGCATAGGGTCTTTTAATTTCCTTTTTATCTATCACATGCATGCACATGTTCTGTTGTTTTCCCCATAAACCGTGGAAAACAAGCCCTTGGGACCAAATACAGATCTTACATTCTTTTTGGGTTCCTTTTGGGAAAATAATCATGAGCTCAAAAAGAATCGTGCTATGGGGAGGAGGTGAGGGAAATGCTGTGGTTGTACTGAGAGTGGTTACAAAAACCTAACTCTCAAAAGGGAGAGGAGGACACAAGATGCTACTAGAGCAGTGGTTCCCAAACTTTTTTGGCCTACCACCCCCCTTTCCAGAAAAAATATTACTTAGTGCCCCCTGTCACATACTCTCACTGCCCCCTTACAGTTATTCACCATCCCCAAATGCATCTGTGGCCATCACTGCCCCCCCCCCCCTGGATCGCTATAGCACCCACCAGGGGGTGGTGGCGCCCACTTTGGGAATCACTGTACTAGAGCCTAAATTCATGCAAAGACTCCTCCTGGTGGTTCTGTGGACGACAGTAGCTTCCTTCCAATCCAATATCATCAGTGGCTAAGTTTTGTGGATTCTGCTTCCTTCCCATTTACATGGTCACCACTCTAGGGTGGGGCCCTCATCACCTCTCATTAACACTGTTCCAATAGTCTAACCAATCCCTGTCTCAAGTTTCCAATCAAACCTTCATAAAGTTGTTAAAGTGGGATTACTAAAGGCCAGGTCTAACCATGTCACTCTCATACTCAATAAACATCAGTGGATTCCTATTACCTCTAGGATGAAATAGAAATTCTTATGTTTGTTCTTTAAAGTCCTTGTATGTATGTATATACAAGGTAAACAGAATTAGCCTTTTACATGTACATCCGACCCTCAAAACATGACAGCTGGCAAAACTAACAAAGGACTCAAGAAAAATGGATGTGCTTTTTGAAGGGTAATTGCGCATGTGAGAATCTCTTAACTCTTATACTATTGCCTGAACTTAAATGTTCCATAAGCAATAAATGTCTAAGGAGCACTGATGTGCCAGCAGCAGCTCAAGGACACAGTGGATAGGAAGAGTGTCAGGCCTGGAGTCTGGAAGACTCATCTTTCTGAGTTCAAATCTGCCCATAGACACTTACTAGCCATGGGACTTTGGGCAATCACTTAACCCTGTTGGGCTCAGTTTCCTCATCTGTCAAATGAGCTGGAGAGGGAAATGTCAAACTACTCCAGCATCTTTGCCAAGAAGATCCCAAATGGGGTCACAAAGAGTTGGACACATCTGACCAACAACTGAATGCAACAGAGACTCAGTTTCATAAAATAATCCTTTTCTGTTTTACTTTGTCTATGGAAATGCTCACTTTATCTGAATGAAAGAAAATAAAAATTTAAAAATGTCTCTTGACTGGAACTGAATTTCCTTGTTGGTATTTCAGTTATTATTGGAACAATGATTGGCCTGATGGCTGGCACATCATTTCCCCTCCCTTAAGGAATTCAGTTTTCTCATTTGCAAAATGAAAGGATTAGATCTCTGAGGGACCTTTTGGTGATAATAGTTGATGATTCTATGAATCACTCTCAGCCACATATAGATCCCCACATAGTAACTGCTTTCTCTAGTCTGGTGGGGTTGCCATTCCTTGCCCATGTTCTAAAAGAGCTGGCTTTGAGCAGAAAAGAACTTGGACCTTTCTAGAAACTTAGTATTTAAAAATGTTGAACTTCTGGTACCTATTAAATCTGCTGGCCTTTCTTTTACGATGGCACCATGACTCTACAGCTGCAGCCTATGTTATAATTATTATAATTTAACATGTACAGAATGCCTCCGGCCTGCATAAAGAATAAAAAAATCCATTTATGTTCCAGTTAAGGCAAGGGAAAAAAAGAGTTGTGGGCATTATCACAGAAGATCAGGTGAATGTTTTCTTTGGCAAGCTGCCATTTTCTAGGATGTTAAGAAACAGCAGATACAAAGATTCTTTTGTATTTTCCTAAAATCAACTGGCCAGCACCTTCCATATATATGTGCCTGGTGCCATGATTCTGGTAGAAATGCTCCTGGGATAGCAACACACATACACATTGCCCCAGGCTGCTAGTCTGAAAGGAGGGACTGCTGGTTTTTTTTTTTTCTTTTCTCATTTTCCCTTTCCATGACCAAAGAGGATATGTTGAGAATAGTTTTGTTCACATGTGTTTCCTCCATTCTTGAGCATTTTATATTTATTAAAAAAAAAACTCGAGCATTTTACATTAAAAAAAATATTGTAATGAGAGTGTAGCAAGGTAGTACAGTGGATAAAGTACCAGGCCTGGAAGCAGACTCATCTTCCTGAGTTCAAATTGGATCCCAGACACTTAATAGAGTTGTGACCCTGGATGAGTCACTTCACTCTGCCTCAGTTTCCTCATGTGTCAAATGAGCTGGAGAAGGAGATGGCCAACCACTCTAGTATCTTTGCCAAGAAAACCCCAAAAGGGGACATGAAGAGTCAGATATGACTGAAATAACTGAACCACAACTATTATGAGAGGGACCTGGCCAGAGTGCTTGGGTTCAGATACCATCTCTGGCACAGAGTGGCTGTTTGACTCTGGGCAAGTCTCAGCACTGTAGGGACTCTCTTAGACTCTAAGTTACAGGGAAGGCGCTAACCTGTACTGACAAAAGAGGTTTCTTTGTCTAGGAATTCTTGATAGCAATAAAAGCACAGGTTCAGTGATTTTATTTGGTGATTCACCTCTTATCCGACATTTGTTGATACGTTTTATTTGGACCCAATGGGCACTTCCTCATAAACAGTCAAGTAAGCCCCTCTATAAAATACAGTCCCTGAAAGACCATTTATTGATTGACAGAAAAAAGAGACGTGTTCCTTAACTTTCACAGCACAGCACTGACACTGGCTGTGGTACTTTAGGACGGTTTTGTTGCTTCTTCGTGTTAGCTTGATTTACAATGGTCAAGTCATTTCTTACTCCATTGGCTTTTCTAGGAATCTCACGTTTCCACTATTTAAGAGGAGCCTTGTAAAGTATTGAGGATTATCTTGGCCAGTTAACATTTTCAAAATGATCGAAATTAGTTTTTCATTTTTGTTTTTAAGTTTTTTTTTTAAAATTGTGAAATAAATCAACAAGTTCACATATTTTACTATTTAGAGAAACAAGTAATATTGTCTCAAAAACTGAACTATTTTAAAAAATAAATGTGTCTCACATATATCTCTATCTCTCTCTATCTCTATCTTTATGTTTATAGATATATCTGACCCCAGTTGATAGCACACGGGACCTGCAGTCAGGAAGATTTTAATTCAAAGCCAAGTCTCAAGACACTGTGTGACCTTGGGCAAGTCACTTAACTTTGTTTGTCTCAATTTTCTCATCTGTGAAATGAGCAAACCACTCTAGTATCTTTGTTAAGAAAGCCCCAAAGGGAGTCACTAAGACTCTGACATGACTGAAATGAATGAACAATAACAAAACATATATTAATATATATTTCTTTTGTATTTTACATATATTTTATACTTCATATATTTAAGTTTATGTGTGTATATATGTTTGTACACATGTTAATATAGTTATTTTTTATGTCATCTCGGAGACCATTTTTTTGCCCTTCTTTGAATCCTGAGAGTTTAGCACAATCCCTGGCTCACAGCAGCCAGTTAAATGATTGATGACTGCTTCAGTTTTTCTAGTCTAGTCTTTGATAAGAGGTGTGTTAGGGATCCCAGGCCAGCATACAGGAAGATCTAAATTCAGTTTGACCTCAGACACTTACTAGCTCTGTGTGACTCTGAGCAAGTCACTTAACCCTGTTTGCCACAGTTTTTCATCTGTAAAATGAGCTGGAGAAGGAAATGGCAAACCACTCCAGTATCTTTGTCAAGAAAATCCCAAATGGAGACACCAAGAGTCAAGCACAACTGAAACACCTAAACAACAACATGTCTTCTGAAGTCATGACTGATTGCCACTTTGGTCAGAAATTGGAACTTCTAAAAAGTTCTTTCCCCTCATATTAGATGGTCACTGAAAAATTGTTCTTCTGGTTCTGTTCATTTCTACAAGTCTTCTCACATTTTTCTGAATTTGTCATATTCCTTATTTCTTTTGGCACAGTAACTTTTCACTACATTCATATACCATAATTTGTTCAGTCCTTCACCTCTTGATTATTTCTAGTTCTTTGCTACAAAAATCTTGTTAGAACTATTTCCAAATTGTTTTTAAAGGAAAGGTTAACAAAATAAGAGCTGCAAGTTCAAGAAAGCACTTGTTTGATATTGTTTTAAGTTTTTATTATTTCCCACTAAATGAAATTCTGAAAAATCTAAGGAAAGCTATAAAAAGAAGTTAGAAAGATTAGAAAAGAAGTGATTGCTCCAGGTTTGGTGGGGTTTTTGTGAATGTGTGTGGTTTATTTAGCACAAATACCTCACTAAATTTCCATCCTATATAAGATGTGACTTTAAAGTCCTGAGCCAAGTTGTCACATATGCCACACTGGAACCATTCTTACCCTGAAGAAATTGCTGGTTACAATGCCAACATGCCCTTATGTGTATGCATATCACCACTTATGTATGTGCTCAATCCTGGGACCCCAAAGTTTGAGCTAATCCTAACAACAGAGGTTCACATCGGTTAAGAACAACCTAAGAGAGGCATTGTGGCATAAAGAATAGAGTTCTGGACTTGAAATCAAGAAGACTTGCAGAGGCAGCTAGGGTGGGGCTCAGTGGATAGAGAACCAGATCTAGATGGGAGCTCCTGGATTCAAATCTATCCCTAGATACTTCCTCATTGTATGACCCTGGGAAAGTCATTTAACCCCCATTGCCTAGTCCTGGGCATTCTTCTACCTTGGAAGTATTGACTCTAAGATGGAAGGTAAGAATAAAAAAAAAAAAAAGGGAACTGTTAAAAACAAACAAACAAAAACAAACAAACCCTTACCTTCTGGCTTAGAATCTTTCCAAGGCAGAAGAGTGGTAAAGGCCGGGCACTGGGGGTTAAGTGACTTTCTTACCCAGGGTCACACACTTAGGAAGTGTCTGAGGCCAGAACTGAACCCAGAACCTCCATTTCCAGGCCTAGCTCTCTATCAACTGAGCTAGCTTCTTTTTCAAAGAACCATTGTTAAAGGTTCAGTGTCAACATGGCAAGAGGTCTCCAGCCCAGTACCCAAGAGATAGTAAACAGCACTGGGCCTGGCCCTAGGCTGCTTAACATTTTTATTGGCAATTTGTATAAAAGCATAGATGGCAGGACTTCAGATTTGCAGATGACACAAAGCTGGATTGGGTAGTTGATAAAGCAAATGAAAAATTTAGCATTCAGAAAGATTTCTTCAGGTAAGACTGTGACTACATCTCATGAGATTAAATTCAATAAGGCTAAGCACAAGCTCTTACAGATCTCACCTGGAGTTTGGAATTCAGTACTACATACAGCTCAATATGAGGATGACATTGAGATGGAGCCTGGTAGCTAGAAGAGAAAGGTGAAAGGCCTCCAAGTCCACGTCATCTGGAGACTGGTCAAAAGGACTAGGGATGGATGTTAGCCTGGAATGTTCTAAGGCTCATTAAACTATGACAATCCATTTCATGGAGTTTGATTTGTGGTTTCCATGACCTTTTCTAATAATGTGTATAAGAATATGTTTGCTTCTTAGAATTTTTGTAACTGCAAGTGCCATCATTCCTTGGGGGAATTCAAATTAATTGGGTTTGCTTGCTAGAGACTATATACACGTTTACACATGTTTACACATGATCATATTAATACAGTCTTTCCTCCGTGTTAGGATGTTTGTGTACTATACCTCCACCCCTACAGTGAGGGTTTTTATGTAGAATGCCCCTGGGAGAAGTTTTCAGCACCTTATTAGGGGGCCCTCTAATCTCTATTCAGAGGACAACCCAAGGCCATCTTCCTGGCATGGACCAGGCTTTTTACAGGCAGAATTCCCAGTTCTTTGGGAAATCTCTTGCCCATATTAATTGTCTACTATCCTATATACTTTTGTGGTTTTAATTGCTTTTCATTTTTTTTTTTTGCTTTTGCCCAATAAATTTGCTGAGGCATTTTCTTCATTTCTCTGATTATAATTTCATAGATAAATATTTGCCAGGATGCAAATAGCCCCACTGTACCTGAGATCATAGATAAAGCCACCCACTCACTCCTTCACTAGCCAAATTCCAGTAAATTGGAAAACCATCTAATCTATATCAGCATCAATTTATATTGATCATCATCAACAAATCAAAATATATCATCAACCAATTACTGATGCTTAAAGATTCTCAAATTGTAAATCTGGAGGTTGAGGTAGCAGATTACACCTTGTGCCCATCCAGTCTGCATCCTGAAACTCCTCAAAAGGAGAAAACAACAGCTCAAACACACATCAGAGACGAAGTTTTTCCTGTATAGGCAAGCCAGTTTAGCTGAAGTAGCAAAGCATCTGGGAGAAAGAGAGGAAATAATATGTTCTTGGCTACTCTGGCTACTTTCATCATCCCAATAACCGCCAATTCTTCTCAGACTCTGGAGATAACCTGCGACTCAGAACCCATGAGCTTTAGAAGTGTCAGGGCCCATGAGACTACCAGCTCTGCTTCCAGCCTGGGATCCACAACCATAACTGGACATATGAGAAGAACAGTAAATCTTTCTCACAGCCATCAGTATAGTAGTGGCTGCTGATGGATAGGTGAGCCCAAGAGTCCTACAGGTGTCAGTACCCCCTCACCCCTACCCCAGACCATGGGCCCTGCTTCTAGCCCAATCCCTGAAGTCATCATATTTGGAAGCAACCTCCATGGAGATGCAAGTCCTATAGCCCATAGTTACAGAAAAGAAACTTCTTGTCACTAAAGTTCTTGAAACTGCCATATGGTTTGAGATCAGAAACTGCTATATTTTTGACTTGCAGCTGAGACTTTTTATTTGTGTTGTTTCCTCTTAGAACGTGAGCTCCTTGAAAATAGGGACTTTTCTTTTCTTTTTGTATACTCAAAGCTTAGTAGAGTTCCTTGCACATAGTAACAGCATAATAAATGCCTTTTCATCCATTCATTGTCAGTTAACATTTATTAAGCACCTGCTATGTTCCAGGCAATGAACTAAGGTCTCAGAGTACAAAGAAAGACAAAAAAGACAATCTTAGCTTTCAAAGAGCTCACAGTCTAAGGGAGACAACTTGTAAATAACTTTGTACAAACTATGTGCAGGATGAATTGGAAATATTCAGAATAGGGAAGGCGCTAAAACTAAGGGGGTCTGGAAAAGTTTTCCTCTAGAAGATTTCCTCCATCCATTCAAAAGGAAAGGAAAAGAGAAGATGGTATCTTTTGAGGGAGCTGTTATACCATTACCCCAACCTGGATGCAGATTTAGAGGCTGGTAGTATCCCTGGCCAGCTGTTTGAGAAGGAGGTTCTATATAAATATGATTTGGAATCTGGTAAATCTAGTGTCTGAGTTTTCTCAGTTTCCTTTTCCTAGTGTGGAAGCTTTAGTTAACCCATAATCATTCATATGGAGGGGACTTTGCTACCAAATGGAGGAAATGAAGTAGGCAGAAAAAGCTGATCAGGTTTCATTTCTAAATCTCCATGAACTCACACAGAGAACCATTATTCAAACTGTTATAGGAAGTGATGCTAATTTAAAGAGAGAAGACTCAAGTAAGGGGAGGGCATCGCAGCTGATGGAGTCTTTGAAGAGCTGTCATTTGGAGACCAGATTGGACTTGTTTTGTACAGCCCCAAGGGCAGAAGCAGGAGCAGTGGATAGAAGTTTCAAAGAGGTCAATTTTGGCTTGAGGTAAAAAAAAATTCTGCTTGTCATTTAGTCGTTTTTCAACAGTGTCTGACTTTTTGTGACTCCATTTGCGGTGTTCTTGACAAAAAATTTTTCATTTCCTTCTCCAACTCAATTTATAGATGAGGAAACAGGGGCAAATGACTCTGTCTACTACCATTATATTGTTTGTTGTTGTTCAGTTGTTTTCCAGTAGTGTCCTATTCTTCATCACTTTTGGAGGATATTTAAAATGCTGAATTCATTTCTGGTCTCACACTTCTTAGCTGAGTGACCGTGGGCAAGTCACTTAACTCCACATGCCTTGGAATTGATAATTAGTATGAATTCTAAGACCGAAGGAAAGAGTTAAAAAAAAAAAAAAAAAAAGAACTACACCCAAAGATTCTTGACTAATGTCATCGTGAAGGAAGGTCCCTAGAGGAATCCTTTATAACTTTTCCTGTGCTTTTATCAACATTTTTATCAGTGATTCGGATGAAGGCACAAAAGGATATGCTCATCAGAATTTTTGATGACAAAGAAAAGAAAAATAATTTCCAGCTGGCATAAGCTTGGGAAAGACAACCAATAAATACACCGTGTGACAAAACTGGAATTAAATCAAAACCTAACCCCAAACACCCAACAATTTAGAGTGGTGGCCCAAATCTAATAAAGTAACATTTAATAGGGATATAAAATTCAGGCCTTAGTGTTAAAAATCAAATGAACAAACATACGATGGAAGGAAAATGTAAGTTCCTTAGAGGGCTGTTTCTCGTTTGTCTGTTTAACCTCTGCTCTTAGCAAAGCATCTTGAAAATAGCAGACACTTTAATAAAAATTTTCTAAATTGATATGAATTCATGATTCAAGTGAAAGACAACCACCACCTAGTGAGGGCTAAAAGCTAAATATGGGGAGCCCAAAAGTCTTAGTCTAGTTTTAAGGTCTCAATAAGAATTTTGTAGCTCATTTTAGTAAATAGTATGATGTGACTGCCCTAGGAGCTATGGTGTTCTTGGGTTTTAATCCTGCTTCTGACACTTATTATCCATGTGGCTATGGGCCAAATCACATAATATCTATGAATTTCAATTTTCTTATCCCTAAAATGGTGATAATACTTACACTAGCTGTCTCACAGGGTCCTTGTGAGGAAAGTGCTTTGTAGATCTCAAAATGTTCTATGAAGGTGAGCTATTGTTTTTAATAAAGAAGTACAGTGAGTCTGTTAATACAAAGAGGGAGAAGAGAGTGCTTATACTCAGTCCTGGTCGAACCACATCTGGGGACTGAATTTGGGAATTTGGGTACGCGGTTTAGGAAGCATGTCAGTTCGCTTGGGTACTGTTATGTTGATCTTAACAGAGATATTTGGGGAAGCTGAAGAGATGGCCTGAAACTAGAAACCTGCAGGACTCACTCCTCCCCCACATGCAGGCTAGAGTGAGTAGGGAGGGGTAGGTACTCCTTACTCTCACCCCTCCCACCAAGCAGTTGGAAATCAGTTGGAAATGGAGGCAGGACTGATGTCTCTTGGCAAGGCTCAGCAAGGCAAATTTCTTTCCTTTTCTTTTTTTTTTTTAAACCCTTACCTTCCATCTTGGAGTCAATACTGTGTATTGGCTCCAAGGCAGAAGAGTGGTAAGGGTAGGCAATGGGGGTCAAGTGACTTTCCCAGGGTCACACAGCTGGGAAGTGTCAGAGGCCAGATTTGAACCTAGGACCTCCCATCTCCAGGTCTGGTTCTCAGTCCACTGAGCTACCCAGCTGCCCCCAGCAAGGCAAATTTCTAATGATGTTCACTTTCTCAACTTATATTCCCCACAGGTTTGACTGAGGGACAATATGAGAAGCTTGAAGTCTTGTAGTTATCAGGGACAGATGAATCTAACTTGTATGGGCCGGACAGCTGAAGGAAACTTAGCTGAAGTTGGATGTAAGTATCCCCAGAATAATAAACAGGCACTGTTCCCCAAAGATGAAGTTTTTTTTTTTTTAACCCTTAACTTCTGTGTATTGACTTATAGGTGGAAGAGTGGTAAGGGTAAGCAATAGGGGTCAAGTGACTTGCCCAGGGTCACACAGCTGGGAAGTGTCTGAGGCCGGATTTGAACCTAGGACCTCCCGTCTCTAGGCCTGGCTCTCAATCCACTGAGCTACCCAGCTGCCCCCCAAAGATGAAGTTTTTACTGATAAAAGAGGAAGGGAAGGCAGGGAAAGGGTTTCAAGGATTTGGATAAGATCTGGGAAGCCTTGAACTGTTAGTTAGAAACTTCGCCCCTTCCCCCTAGTGGCAGACTTTAAATTAGTTAGTTTGCCCTCAAGCCTGTAATTATCAATTCTAATATCTAAGATAACTAAATAACAATTGTGCAGTTGCTGGAAAGGTCTAGTTCAGCTAAACAAGCAAACCACTGAGCTGAACCAAGATGGTTCTTGCCCCAGATGGCTTCCAAAGCAATCCCCAAACCGGGAACCACAAGCAGCATGACCTGCTCACTTCAACCCCTAGGAATTAACTGTTTAACTGCTTTCAAACTGTTCCCTCACCCAGAGTTCTCCGGGGGGGGGGGTCCCCCTGGAATTCTGGGTGAGGCTTGACCCTGTATCTTGCAGGAATTCCACCCTGCCATTTTCCATGTTGCAGGTACATCCAGAGGAGGGTGATGGGGATGGTAAGAGGAGTCAAGATCATGTTACATGAGGAATAATAGAAGGAACTGAGCAGCTGGGTAGCACAGTGAGTAGAGTGCCAGGCCTGGAATCAAGACTCATCTACATGAGTTCAAATCTGGCCTTGGATATTTACTAGTTATGTGACCCTGGGCAAGTCACTTAACCCTATTTACCTACGTTTTTCTCATCTGTAAAATGAACTTTAGAAGGAAGGAAATGGCAAACCATTCCAGTGTATATTTGCCAAACGGAGTGATGAAGAGTTGGACACAACTGAAATGATTCAACAATGACAAGCATGTTTACTTTTGAGAAAAGAGTCTTGAGGGGTGACATAAAAACTATCAGAAGAGTTGATAGGCTGTAGAGAGTTTAGGCTTATTTTATTTGGCTTTAGAAGCAAGAATCCAGACTGCCATTTACTTGTGACCTTAGTTAAGTCACAACTCCCCTGGGCCTCAGTTTCTTTACTGGTAAATGAAAGGGTTGGAATTAGAAAGCCGCTGAGATCCTCTTCCAGCTCTAAATCTTGAATTCAATGAACTATAGTGGGATTTACAGGAAGGCACATTTCAGTTTAATATAAGAAAAAACTTCCTGTCCAAAGCGGGAAAATGGATAACCACTTGGTGATGTTGAGAGAAGATTGAAGCTTTAGACAGAGGTTTGTGGGCCATGCAAAAGAAGAGCAAGATTGATACTAAAAATGCTGACACTATCTTTCAAATATACACTGATTTCCCATCTGGTTTGCATATTATGTCTCCAATTCTGTCTTTGCTAGAGTAATGAGTGCCTTCCTCCTTCCTACCCAGCATTCATTACTGTAGTAATCTCTGCTGAGGCAATGAAATGGGCCAAAACTGTGAGCTATAAATTTCTGTTTATGTTTCATGAACAAATCACTCATGAGAACCCAATGATCTTGGAGGGGATGGGGGTGGGTTTAGAGGGGCAGCCGTAATATTGCTGAGAGAAATATGTGTGTGTGTGTGTGTGTGTGTGTGTGTGTGTGTGTGTGTGTGTAACTAAAGTTCTCAGGGAAGCCCTTTTAGTCTCATCTGACCCCAGCTAAAATGAAAGGCAAAAATCCCTCAGAAGGCACAACTATTGTTACAATTCTAATGTTGAATAAATACAAAGTAAAAGAAAGTGGATAGGAAACCAGCCTTCCATGGCTCCCCACCCCCCACTCTGGAGGAGTGTCCCCTGGGCAAGTATAGTGAAACTCTCAGATCTTCACAAAACTTACTAAGACTATTAGTTGCAGAGAAAGACAGTCAACTAGAATTTATTAAGTTCCTAACTATTTGCCAGGAATTGTTGGGAGTTCTAGGGATGCAAAGAAAGGCCAAAGACAATCTCAACTTTCAAAGAGCTCATAGACTAAGCTGGGAGACAACAATTACATGTAAACAAGTTACATACAAGATAAATGAGAATTAAGTGGCAGAGGGATGAGCACTATTATTAAGAAGGATTCACAAAGGCAAAGCAGGTGCAGAACATACAATAATTTCCATATCGAGGGCTCTTTATATCCATGAAATTACAATTCTGGCTTTAAAACACACACACACACACACAAAAGAATTGTCTGTGTGTTTGAGAATTAACACAAAAATATAATAGAAACAAATGTGGCTAAAAGTCAGCCAACCTGTTTCTTCCTCCCGTCTTAAACATCTGCCCTAGTTAGCTTGTCAGTGATTCGGTTCATTGCTGTTGGTATCCAACTTGTCCAATTTGGTTGCCTCTGCCTCCCTCGTGTATGGTCTTTTCATTCACACAGCTACCATCATAGGTCAGACCTTCATTGCCTATCACCTAGCCTATTTATTAGTAAGAGTCTTCCAACTGGTCTCTCTGACCCAAGTCTCTCCTTACTACAATCCAATCTCCAGTCAGCTGCAAAATGATTTTTCTAAAGTGTAGGTATTAATCTAGGGCAGTTAGGTGGAACAGGGGATAGGGCATGGAGTCAGGAAGATTCATCTTCCCGAGTTCAAATTTAGCCTCAGACCATGGGTAATAAGTCTCTAATGTCGCTTTGCCTCTGTTTCCTTATCTGTCAAATGATCCCAGATGGACTCAGGAAGAGTTGGACAGGACTGAAAAAAAAACAACACTGAACAACAACAAAAATGAGCTGGAGAAGGAAATGGCAAACCATTCCAGTATCTTTGCCAAGAAAACCCCAAATGGGCTAACAAAGAGTCAAATATGACTGAAAAACAACCGAAGAACAATATTAAATACAGGGAATGATTTGCTAGTCTACATGCACACAAGAAGACACCCAAATAGTTATGATATAAAGAAAGCAAAACCAGGAGAACAATGTACAGTATGATTACAGATGTTAAAGACATAGTGCTCAACATAGATTAATTGCAGTGGCCAATCTTGGCTCCAGAGAATAGATGTTGAAACATGCCTCCCTCTCTCTCTGCAGAGACATGGAGGGAGCCTGGGGTTGCATATACTACCAATTGGAGTCACTATGTCCCCCTGTTGGGTCTAACTGTTTTTCCTTTTTATGGGATGAGGTTCAATGGCCAGAGGATATGTTGGGGAAATGATTACGGCATAAAAAAAGGCACCAATAAAATTTAAACACCCAGACGAAATCACTTTTCCAAGGCAAAAATAAAAGGCAGTGATAGAGTGTAAATGCAGAGCAGGCAGAGGGTGGGAGAGAAGGAGGGGGCTAGATACTAAGTATTTTCCAGGAGTCTCTTCTAGGTCCAACCCAAGCCCGAGTAATGGTGGCAAGAAGGCACCTGTGAGTTTCAGTGAGCTGATTCAAGAGGAAATGAGGGTCCAATGCATTTCTCTTGCTCTTTACTGTTACAAACTATGCCACAAAGTTCCACTGATAAGCTCAGGATGAGCAAAATGTATCCATTCTAGCTAGACAATACATTTCTTTGTTGTCAGGGGTGGCCAGTGAACCAGAAATGATGTTAGAACACACACACACAACAGTGCACAAATTGATCTGTCACGGTCCATTCAAGAAGAACTAATTATCCTGACTTACAAATCTCATCAGCTATGGAAATCATTCACCTAATTCATTTGTTCATTCAAAGATGCAGAAAATGCCCACTAGCAGTCAGGTACACAGAAGCAATGACAAGCAAAAAGCAAAATGATCTCTATAGTTTTTAATAGGCAAAAACCCACTGACTCATAAGCTTTGGAAATGCAATTTGGAAGAGTCGGTTCCATAGCTTTGAAATTTAGAATTTGGATAGTTAAGTCCTCTCATGGCTGCTGGCTTTTTTTTTTTTTTTAATGTGGGGGGAGATAACCAGTTCCTACTGGGTGAAGAAGGTTCTCATATTTAAATCTTCATCTCTTTTCTCCATAAATAAAATTGATTTGTAGACAGGCAACAAAGACTTCATCTTATGATTTGGCCAGGAACTTGAATGACATTAATTACAGTTTTGCCCAATATAGCTGCAAGCAATAAGAACTCTCTGAATTTACTTATTTGTACTAGAGACTGCTTTTAAAAACAATTCAGCCTCCTACAATATAAAAAAAGCAGATGTTCAACATTCCTGGACAGTTTAAAAATATTAATTAAAAAGAGATCATTCAAATATTGAGGAAGAAGAATTCAAGTGTTCTATAAAATGTAAAAATCTCCTTTGCTCAAAAATTCTTTAGTGATTCAATATGGCTGGATGGGTAAAGTTCAGGGCCTTCCAACAATCTGGTGGCACCCTACCCTAATGCTAATCTTGTACTACTCCCTTCCATATACTCTGTGCTCTAGCCAAACTGGATCGCTCTTTGTTCCCCATCTATCACCTGGGTTCCCTGTCTTTGGGCTTTGATCTCTGCTTTGTATGTCTGGAATGTCTTCCCTGATTTCTAACCATTCTCCTCACGGTTAGTAATGACCCAGCCTCATAACTTCACACAGCATCTAGTTTTGCACTTACTGGGCAGATAGGTGGCATAGTGGATCAAGTACTGGGTTTGGAGTCAGGAAGACTCAACTTCCTGAGTTCAAATCCCAACTGAGATATCTATTAGCATGGGTGACCCTGGGCAAGTCACTTAACTCTGTTTGCTTCAGTTTCCTCATCTGTCAAATAAGCTGGAGAAGGAGATGGCAAACCACTCCTCTATCACAGCCAGGGAAACCCCAAGGGGGCATGAATAGTCAGCAACTGAAAAAAAAAAAGGCTAAACAACAACAACAAAATATACTTTCAATGTTATATGACCTATTATTATTATTATTATCATCAAGTCTTATCTTGCTATTAGTTTGTAAACTCCCTAAGGGCAGGAAGTTTTATTTGCCTTATCTAAACATTCTGAATCTTCCCCAGAAGACTAGTACACAGCAGGCAGTAGATGTTAGATTGAATTGAATCTTGGCTGCTTTGATAGTTTTATTTTCCAATGTCAATAACTTATGCTTTCCAGAGTTTTAAATCAGTCATTGGAATAGTACCACCTGCCTAAAACTGTCTTCTGCTCCAGAATTGATCGATTACTACCATAAAAAGAATAGTAAATCACATTTCTATAGGCTTTAAGATTTACAAAATACCATCTACTACCAGGGTAAGGGAAAGACAAAAAGACAATATGGCTAAATGTTAGTGCTTTTTACTTTGGGAGATCAAATCCATACATTCCTGGCTTAGGGCACAAGTGAAAAATAACATGGTGTTTCTTTACTTCCTGGTCTTACAAGATCTAAGTTCTCTATTTTCATTTACATATACATTTCTAAAATTCTTTACTCTTACAAATAATGCTTTGTTTAGGAGCATGGTTCAGCCAGCAGAATAAATTGTCTGACTTTTTTTTTTTTTTTGATCCACAGTATAAAAGGAGGATCTTGCTTATGATTTGATTAGGAGACAGGATACACACTTCTCTCACTCTCTTCGTGCCTCCACTTTCAAAGTTCTCACTCTATTTAGATAATGGGACTCCTCTAATCTTACGTAGAAAACTAAGGTCATGAAATGAGTCCTTTTAACTTCCTGCCTTTCTGACTTCAAAATTTCTCTATCATCATCTTTCCTTTCCTTTCCTTTCCTTTCCTTTCCTTTCCTTTCCTTTCCTTTCCTTTCCTTTCCTTTCCTTTCCTTTCCTTTCCTTTCCTTTCCTTTCCTTTCCTTTCCTTTCCTTTCCTTTCCTTTCCTTCTTTCACACTTCCACTTGGGTACTCAGCTCCATCCCTTCTTTTTCTTGTTTAATTGAATAAAATTCAACAAATACCCAAGGAGAACACTATACTAGCAACTGCAGATACAAAGATGAAATAAGGCAATTTCTGTAGTCAAGGAGCTTATAAAGGGAGGGAATATAATACAAATAACAAATATATGGAAGAATGTGGTTGTATCAGAGTAGACCAAAATGAAAAATTATTTCCAGCAGAGTTGGATCTTAAAGCAAGTGAAGGCCTTTTAATAGATAGAGATGGGAGTGGCACCCTGGCACAAGGGATTGTCTTCAAGAAAGCCCCCAAGCCATAAGTGCTTTGGAAAAGAATAAAAAAAGTAACTAAAAACCCCAAGATTTGAATAAGTTGAAGAAGCCTTTAAGAAGGGAGAAAGAGGGGACTGCTGGGTGGCTCAGTAGATTGAGAGCCAGGCCTAGAGACAGGAGGTCCTGGGTTCAAATCGGACCTCAGACACTTCCTAGTTGTGTGACCCTGGGCAAGTCACTTAACTCCCATTGCCTAGCTCTTACCACTCTTTTGCCTTAGAACTAATAGATAGTTTTGATTCTAAGATGGAAGGCAAGGGTTTAAAGAAAAAAAGAAGGGAGGAAGAAAAGTGGAAGATATAAGATAAAGAATGGATAAATTGATTAACTTTACGGAAAAAACCCCAACAAACCAATACCCTTAAAGTGGATCCTGATTGTCTAGTAAAAAAGGTATAAACTCCTTATCCTGATATTTGAAGCCCTTCATAATCTGATTTCAGATGATATATACTTTACAAAAAAGTGTATGTTGATACATAAATGCCAACACAGTCATTCATGCTTTGTCGCTTTAATCCTTTTCTTCAACTCTTCTGACTGAATAAAGGGAGAACTAGCTACTAAACTGACTTCGATCATGGAACTTTTCCTTATAAAATAGAACAATTTAGACTGCCTTATCTAAGAGGCAGTGGGGTTCACTGGAAAGTATATTGCACTTAAGAGTCCAAAGATGCAGGTTTGAATACATGCTCTATTTACTAGGTGTATAGTCTTAGATAACTCACTCAATCTTGGTTTCCTAAGCCTCAGTTTCCTCATCTACAAAAATGGAGATCTTACATGCCTTACTAATCTCACAGAGTTGATGTGAGTCAAATGACGCCATGTATATAAAGTGATGCATGAATGGGAGTTAATTAATAAGGCAAAGTCTGCATGGCCAGTACCTATCTTTCTCTTTCCGTTTCTTTTCTCAGGCTGGGAATTGGCCTCACTCTTTATCTCTCCCCACAGTTGAGCAAGATGCTCACGGGATCAAATATTTAGAACTGAAAGACATCTTGGATATCATTTGTTGCAATGAGCTATGCGGCGCAGTAGATAAGAGTCCTGGGCCTGGAGTCAGGAAGACTCATTCTCCGGGGTTCAAAGTTGGCCTCAGACACTTACTTGCAGTATGGCCCTAGTTAAGTCATTTAATCCTTTTTGCCTCAGTTTCCTCATATGTCAAATGACCTCAAAAGGGGCCAAAAAGAGTCAGACATAATTGAAAAACGATTAAACAAAATGAGCTGGAGAAGGAAATGGCAAATCGCTCTTGTTTCTTTGCAAAGAAAACTCTAAGTGGGGCCACAAAGAGTTGGACACACCTGAACTTCACTTTAACAGATAGAGAAACTGAGGCCCAGAGTAGTGCTCTGTAGATATGTGTGACTCTACCTCATCAGACATATAAGATCTTAATACTTTTAGTCAAATGGGAAGGGATCTGATGTCTGACCTTAGTTCGCTGATTAATTATGCCTTGTGTAAATGATTTTCAGTTAATACACTTTCAATTCAAGTATTTTATTTCAAGAATAGAATAAGGGGAAGAAGCTAGGTGGCACAGTGGTAGAGAACTAGTCCTGGAGAAAGGAGATTCAAATCTGGCCTCAGACAGTTCCTAGCTTTGTGACCCTGGCCAGTCACTTAATCCCAATTGCCTGGCCTTCACCACTCTTCTGTGGTGAATATGAATCAATACAAAGTATCGATTCCAAGGCAGAAGTAAGAATTTAAAAAAGAAAGAAAGGAAGAAAGAGCAGAGTAAGACTTTTAGGCACCAGGAAACAGTTAGGGATATGTTTTGAAGATGCAAGGAACCCTTTCCATTGACCATGGAATTATTTCATAGTCTGCTGGCCCACTCTGAAGATAAAATTTGATTTAAACTTCTTTGGAATGAAATTAGACTTCACAGGATTGTAGCATTAGAGTTAGAAGACTCTATCAATAATGAAATCATAGATCTATAATGTAAGAGACACCGGAGTCCCAGAGATCTGATCATTTAGGCAGAAAGTATTCGAGCCAAGAATTTAAACTTGGATCTTCTAATGACAAGTCAGTCTGGTGTTCTTTCCTTAGATTTGAGCAATGCCAGCCAGAAGGTTAACTATTTTATTATTTAGGATTCCAACCTAAATGCAGTTATTGATGTAACTGAAGTTCACTGCTAACATTAAATCGCCATCAGTGCATGTGGTTAGAATGGCTAGAGTGCTAAGTCTAGAGTCAGGAAGATTTATCTTTCTGAGTTCAAATCTGTCCTCAGTCACTTCCTAGCAGTTCGAACCTGGGCAAGTTTCATTTAAACCTGTTTGCTTCAGTTTCCTCCTCTATGTTTTATATATATATGAACATATATAAAATATATATTTTAAACCTGAAAAAGGAAATGGCAAATTGTTCTAGTATGTTTACCAAGAAGACTTAAATGGGTTCACAAAAAGTTGGACACAACTGAACTATAACAGTGTGTGTCTGAGAGGCAGCTGGGTGATATAATTCATACTGAAGAGTCTGGAGTCAAGAAGACTTAAGTTCAAAGTCAGCCCAATTAATAGCTGTTTGATGTTAAGACAAGTTCTTTAATTTCTCTCAGCCTTAGTTTTCTCATTTGCAAAATGGGGATTATATTAGTGCCTACTTCATAGAGTTATTGTGAAGAGCTAATGAGATAACATATATACTTTGCAAACTTTAAAGTACTACATAAATGCTAGCTATAATGATAATCATTATTAAGAATTCCAGAATTGAAATTCTAGTTTCATTATTTTCTATTTATGAGACCCTGAGCAAATCTATTGTCTCAGTTTCCTCATCTGCAAAATGAGAGTGATGGCACAGATGACTTTATAACTCTAAACCTATGATCAGTCTTAAGCAGGAGGCTGACTCACAGACACAACAACATGGAAATTCAGTATGTACAAGGGTGTCATGAATTGTGGCAGACAGAGAGGTCTTCATGGACACATATCAATCTATTATGATGGACTTGTCAAACAACTCAGAGGTGCGGGGGTGTGTGTTAATAGTTTTCTTTTTTTAAGGGAAAGTTGTTATTTTTAATTAAAATACTCCTTATCACAAAAGTACGCCAACCCACATTTGTTTCTGTATTCTGATCTTAAAGGAGATTTAAAAAAATATATTACTCTTACAAGTAGTAGGTGCACACTATGGCAATTAATTCCTAACTCTCAAGGTTGGGTGGTTCACCAGGAACACATATTTAATGAGCTATGAATGAAAAGTGTGGCTAGCTTTTTCTTAAGAAAGGTTTTTAAATTTCAGATTCAGAAAAATATTTCATGTTTTAACAGGGGTAGTCTGTATAAGATCTGTTTTATATGATTACATATATATTTTAGCTGATAAATAAACATAGGTAAGAATGCAAATGCTCATCATCAGCTATGCCCATCTGAGAGTACCAGAAAAGAAAACATGGTCCTGGAGATCATCTATATTAAGAAATGGCAAAGTAAAATTTGGCTGCAAAACAAGTCATTTCAAACTCTAGAAGACAGCATACATAAGTGATAGTAGGAGGAACACACAAAATTTTATAATAGGTTTTCAGAGCTATTTGTCCAGATTTTTATTTATTGATTCCAGGCACATTTAGATATTTTAGACCCTAAGGTGAGCAATTTGATTATTCTTCATTAATTTCTTTATTAAAAGAAAAAAAAACAACTCTTACTTTTTGTTGTAGAATCATCAATTCCAAGGCAGAAGAGTGCTAAGGGCAAGGCAGTTGGAATTATATAACTTGGTCAGAGTCACACAACCAGCAAGTGCCTAAGTCCTGATTTGAATCTCCCATCTCTAGGCTGGCTCTCTATCCAGTGAGCAAGCTAGCTGCCTCATCTTCCTTAATTTCAATAGCTTTCCAGTCCTTTTGCACTTCAGGGGCTATTTAGAGGGGAGAGAAAGGTGGGAGACAGAGAGAGACAGATAAAGAGGATACTTGGTAGTAGGCATTCTCTCCCTTTTCCTGGAGTCTAGATTCTTCATCATTGTTTTTTTCCTACTTTTCCAAAGTGGATCAGAGCCAAAGGAGTATTAGATCTTAATCTTAAGCTCAGTAATTGACCTTTTATCCAGTTCAACAAATACTTATTGAGCACTTGCTAAGAGCTAAGAGTTTTAGGGGCTGTGGGGGATACACAAAAAAATCAGAAGACCTGATCTTTCCAAGTAACTTATAGTCTTGTAAGGGATATAAGAAGCACATTGAAAACAACAACATAATAATATAAGTTAATATTTATTCACCTAACAAATAGGTATTCACTGTCTTCTGTGCAATGAGCAGTCAGCTAAGTTGGAAGAGATACAAAATTTAAGTCTTTGTGGGGAAGAAGACATAAAGAACAATTAACTGAGAGCCATGAAAAGTTTGTAATTAGGAAGGTTTCAAAGTGCTCTGTGAGATCTCAGCCTGGAGAAATCAGGAAAGGATTCATGGGCTAGGTGTATCATCAATTGGGCTTTATATTTATATAAATATATTTATATAATTGGGTATACAGTACAGAACTATAAAGTGGATAACTGTCAGTTAGTCAATAAGCTGTGCCAAATGTTGGGGATTCAGAAAGAAGCAAAAGACAGTCTCTGTCCTCAAGGAGCTGATAATCTAATGGGGAAAGACAGTAATCAAACAAACATGTTTAACTGAGCAATAGACAGGATAAACAGGAAATAAATGGGAACATCTATGCTGGACTCTCAACTCGGCCACTTGGCTAGCTACATTATCGTGGGCAAGTTATTTTTACTTCTGAATTTATTTCCTCATCATGACTAACCCTCCTACCTCTAGACCATGATTCACTGAAGAGATTAGTCTGGAAGGAGCTGAGGGTTTTTTTCAGGGATCAAAGGAAAATAGAAGTTGAAAAGGAACATTGGAACCAATCTGTAATGGGCACTGAACTAGAGTGGTAGAAATGAGGCAGGGAGGCCAACAAGGAGGTCAGGACAATAATCTAGGGGAGAGGCAATGAGGGCCTGAAGTAAGGTGGTACATGGAAAGAACTCTGGATGGGAGGCAAGTCTGCACTGATAAGAGTTTCCATACTGGGAGTTCCTACATTGGTGAAGTCACAGATATTTCCTGTATTTAGGCATACAATTCACAGCCAAAGAAGAAACCTCAAATGAGATCATGAAGAGTTGGACAAGACTGAAAAATGACTGAATGAGAACATGTAACACTTTAAAATGCTTTAAATGATTTCTCTTATTTAGGTTTAACAAGAGCTCTGTGAGGTAGGTACTATACAGTATTATTATTCACTGTCTTAGAGACGGGTAAGTTGAGGCTCTAAGTGGTTAAGGGATTTGCTCATTATCAAATATTTAGTAAAAATGTCAGAGGAGGGATTTGAACTTGGTGGAGGAGTGGATAGAGTGCCAGTTCTGGAGTCAGGAAGACTTATCTTTCAGAATTCAGACACTTTCTAGCTATTTGATCCTGGGCAAGTCATTTATCCCTGTTTCACTGATTTTCCTCATTTATAAAATGGCCTGGAAAAGGAAATTGCAAACTACTCCAGTATCTTTTCCAGGAAAACAGCAAATGGGCTCACAAAGAGTTGAAACAACTGAATATTTAGTACTGAAATCATGGAGATATTGACCACAGAACCAATTTGAGTACCATATGTCCATTTAATTGAAATCACAGTAAAAAAGGTTCCTTAGGAAACTAAAATAAAGAAGTTGCTTGTTTAGGTAAATCACGGATACTTAGGAGGTTCTTGGATCAGGTCTGTTGAAACTGAATTTTGGATATACCAACTGGATGTTGAATTCTTTTATTATTTAGGACTCCAACTCAAGTGAGAAGTTTTTTGTTTGTATAACAGAAATCTGTTCCTGAGATAAAAGGGCCACCAAGTACTTGTCTTGCTTTTCTTATATAGGATAATGATCCAGAGGACATAAGGGAAATTCATAGTAATTTTCCAGTTTTACCGTGAATCTGTTTTGGAGTGAAGAGGGTAATACAGTCTCATGATAATATTCAGTAAGTATCTCAGCAACCACAGACAAAATTTAATTGGAAGCCTGACTCAACAAATCTCTTTTTGTCAATAGAGATAGCAGCCCTTAACCTTTTTAGCAACTCCTTCCTTTAGCAAAGATACTGGAGTGGTTTGCCATTTCCTTTTCCAGCTCATTTTATAGATGAGGAAAATCAGTGAAACAGGGATAAATGACTTGCCCAGGATCACAAATAGCAACTATTTTTTCCCTTTTCTTGGTTAGTGAGAGAATGCTGTTTTAACCAAAGGGTAGGTTTTGTGACTGAGTGGAAAGAGTCGTGGATTGGGTATCAGTATGGCTTCTATGATCAAAGTCAAGTTACTTGACCTTTCTGGCTGCCTCATCTGTGAAAAGAAGGGATTAGATGACTTGGAAGGTCCCTAACATTTGGGAAAGGTAGATCTGACACTTAGAATAAGCTCTCTGGAAGAGAAGGGGGCATATCCCCCTATTGCTGCTGCCTCCCTCTCCTCATCCCACCCCTAGTATTCAACCCACACCAAGATAGATGACTTTGGAGGAAATGTATATTTTAAAATATCTTGTTAGGAGCCAGGATTGTTTCTTCAGTATTTGGAAATGTCATAAGGCTGGGGAAGACAATAGAGTTCTGAGTGTGTTACTTTTGTACTTTGATGGATTTTGTCTTTGATGCAGATTACAGCCTGTCTAGATCTAAAAAAACAAATCAATAAAATAAAATATCTTGTTAGCAAGATGCTACAAATGCAATTGTTGGTTTTCTTCCTATTTCGATAAGTCCTCAAAGAAAAGCAATTGGAGTATGTATGTCTTGGCTCTAGGGCGTGCTGTTGAAAATTTTCCCTTTACAAGCTGAACAGACTTAAGGCATACTGGAAGATTTACACGGAGTAACATGAGATAATGGAAAAGGCACACTGGATGGAATTGAGAAGGCTCTAAAATGAAACATAACTGAAAAGTTCACTGCACTTCTCCGAGAACTGATATGGGCTAGACGTGAGATAATTGAACTAGCAAAAGTAAACTGAGCTTTATAAAAGGATATGTTTTGTATACATAGATTTGCATTGTTCAAAACAGGGCTTGGGGGTGTGCCACGATGCCAGAACAGTGGGGAACATTCCTTCCGGGAATTTCAAAACTCATTTTAGTGTTTCCCCATCCTTTGATGCAATCCTGTCTAATTATATTGATAGCATTTCCTCTAGGGCCACTCAGCTCCTGCTCACCCTCTGTGGGCTGGGCCTTCTTATTGTTAGGACATGTTATAGTCCATGCAAAAGAGCAGGTGAGTGGACAGAAAGAAAGCAACAGATGCTTTACAGGGATGAAGGACATATTTTAAAGAAGTACCCTTTGGGTGACTACCATTTCAAGTGGTACACAATGGGATCAGGTGACACATAATGCCGAGCAAGTGAAGTGATGCAAGTAAGACTGGGCTGGTGGGAATCATTCTTGAAGCCATGAAATAATGAGGGGTTTTATTCAAGGCAAAAAATTAAGGCTCAGACTTTCCCAAATAAGGAAGAAAAGAAACCCAGTCTCTTCCTTCTCTACACAAATGGGGAATAATTCAGTCAACAAAATTTATTAAGCATTTACTGTGTGCCAGACATTTTGCTAAGTGCTGTAGATAAAAAGTGAGGCAAAAGATAGTCCCTGTTGTCAAGGCACAATCTAATGGGGAAGACAAGAAGCAAATAACTGTGTACAAACGAGGCTAAACATGATAGATAGGAAATAGTTAACAGAGGGAAAACACTAGAATTAAGAGGAACTGACAGAGAATTCCTGTAGAAGATAACACTTTAGTTGGGAAGTCAGTAGGCTGGAAACTGGGATAGGAAAAAGATGGTTTTTCTATCGTCCACACCCGAGAATCTGAATACTTCCTTTCATATCATTCACTTCTTTCTCCTTCGGTCATATTTATCTCCTTCCTAACAGCTAGAACGGCTCCATCCTCCCTCCTTAGGTCCCCTAACCCTCGAGGGCCCTGCTCACTGGGCTATCAAACTCTCTGGCTTGGCTAACCCTCACCTCAGCCAAATGCTACAGCAGACATAATGCTGAACTTTAAATTACATCAAAATCCTTTAAGCCATGTGAAATAAATGAAACAATAATAAAATTTTCCATAGAATAAATATTAAAATAAACACAATGTACTTTTTTGGGGATTTCCATTTAATGCCAAACTTAATTTTAAAAAATACCCTCTGTTTTTAATCTGTTTCAAGATGACTTAGAAATCAGCGTAGTTTTGCCACGGGATTCATGAGGCTCTGACTATATGGCTTCCATTTAGTTAATAAGTTGGGGGAAATGTGCCTGAAGGCTATTTTTCTATATTAAATCAACTCTCCTAAAGGTGTGTTGTTGGTAATAAATTTGCTGATAATGAAAGTGTGGTCCTGTGCTCCTATATACCATAGGCCATGTAAGGAAATCAATGCATTATGTAAGGGAGGGCTTGTGATTTAGTAGGTATTGGCAGTAAATTACCCAAGGGCCTTTCTTTCACAGTTTGTCATCGGGTTGGGCAGGAAAAAAAATATTTACACTTTGATATTTATAGGAAATCAGCAAGCACTGAAAATAACAGCTCCGGTACAATGTAATAAGCATGCTCTTGCTGCATCTTCTTGTTTGTTATTTTTTGTTATTATTACATAGTGCTTTATCAAAACCCATGGTCTGCTTTGTAGGAATCTGCTCACAAGTAGTTGGACATAAATTTGCTATTCCTCTTTATAGAAAATATCTACCATGAGATTTTTTTGTTCAGTTTCTTTAGTCATGGGTTTTTTTGGGCAAAGATACTAGAAGGAGTTTGCCATTTCTTTCTCCAGTTTATTTTATAGATGGGAAAACCGAGGCAAATAGTTATATGATTAGGCCAGAGTCACACAGCTAAATAAGTGTCTGAGGTCAGATTTGAATTCATGAAAATGAATCTTACTGATTCCAAGCCCAGTGCTCCACGTACTTTGCCACTTAGTGGCCCCCGGAGATTTAGCAATTCTTTAGTTAAAACAGATTTTACAAGTACCACTATGTGCCAGGTACTATGTTAGGTGCTGGGTTTTCAGAGAAATTTTCTTCCATTTATAACTAGTTGATTATGGTGATGATGGTAATTATCATTATTATTTTTACAAACACAATTTTCTAGTTAAATTTAACATTGTGAATCTATACTGATAATTCAGGCCAAATTAACAACTTCCAGGAGAGAAATCGGATTTTTCTCTCTCATTTTTATTTTTGAATGGATATTCAAAATTCTATTCTTCCTTAAGGTACACTTACTATGATTAAAAAAAAGGATAGGTCAAAACTGAAATCATAATGCACACA
Organism: Gracilinanus agilis; assembly: GCF_016433145.1. Classification (NCBI taxonomy): domain Eukaryota; kingdom Metazoa; phylum Chordata; class Mammalia; order Didelphimorphia; family Didelphidae; genus Gracilinanus; species Gracilinanus agilis. The sequence continues at coordinate 252,116,599 of NC_058130.1, read as the reverse complement.
ATCACATTTGGAAAATAAACAGTGAAAGGATTTTGTCTTCCAGAGATGCCTCAGTGGCAAAGAAACCTTCCCTCCATGCTTCTGTCACTCCTGGAGTGAAAACACCTTTTTGGATGGTGGCTAAAAAACAACTGGTTTGCCAGTTTCTGATATTTATAATGAGAAGATAAAGGGAATGTGAACATGTCCTTGGAGGAATAAGGGCTGGTGACTGGCTGGGGAATACCATAAAGGGTTCAAGAGGTACCTGGGGATGGGAAAGTGGGAGGTAGGATCTGGAGAGAAAAAGGGAAATGGAGAAAGCATATAAGTAAAGAGGAATCTTTCTAATAAAGTTAAATTTAGAAAGCATGATAGCAGGAAACAGATCGAATAAGAGAATGTAGAGAAGCCTCACCTGGTCTTCAGCTATATGTTAGGAAAGAGAACATCCAGTTTAGGAATTTTTGAAAGTAGAAGATCAGGGGATTATTACCTCTGGGGATGCCAGGAGGCAGCTTGCTTATCTCTCATTATTTCCAAAAATAGACCCTCCTCCAGTCTAAAGCTTTGATCTATCAACCACTCCACATGGAAGCTCTGAGCCACACATGGATTTTTTTTTTTTTTTTTTTTTTAGTATCTCCAACTCAGAAAGCCCTTCTGCAAATTGCTTAACTTTTCTGGAGTTCCATTTCCTCATCTGCAAAATGGAGTCAACATCATTGCTATTTATCTTATGGGATGATTCATTCAGGATGAATGTTAAAGATATGTTCTAGAAAATGTGTTAGTCCTGGGGATATGAAGTTCTCTTTAAGAGAACTTTAAATTCTTTTGGGGTGAAGGGTGACACTACACAAATGGAGATGAGTAGTGTATAAATTAGGACAAAGGAGAAACTCCAACAAAAGGAAGGGAGAAGAAGGTGAGGAGAAGCTTAAAAAGTTTTGTGAAGGGGTGATATCAGAATTGAATATTCATGGAAGAGATAAGGGAGAGAGTGCATTCCATTAGACGACCTACTAAATCACAAGCTCTACCCTACAGTTAGGGCAGCAAGGTGGCACCACAGTGCTGAGTCTGGAGGGAGGAAGACTCATGAGTTTAAATTTGTCCTCAGATACTTAGAAGCTGTGTGACCCTGGGCAAGTCACCTAACCCTATTTGCCTCATGTAAAATGAGCTGGGAAAGAAATGACAAACCATTCAGGTATCTTTGCTATGAAAACCCCAAATGGGGAAGAGTTGGGGCACAATTGAAAGATGACTGAACAACCTCACATATTATATTGGTTTCTTTACATGGCCTGTGGTATGTAGGAACACAAGACCAACCCTTAAGTATCAATGAATTTATACAGAAGTGGAAGATGGTATGATGTCAGGTTCAAATAACTTGGTAGTCCAATTTTCTTGGAGTCCCAAGAAAATATTAAGGTGAGTATATAAGCTCCCTGAGGTCAAGACAAGACCCTTTGTCTTTGGGGTCCTTTTCTTAGCACAGAAGTTTCCAGATAGTAGATGCTTTAAAAGATATTGATGAAGTGAATAATGTAAAATAAGTTTGGAAAGGTCAGTGGATGGAATCATATCATGGAGAGCCTTAAAGTAGAAGACAATTATCCTAGAGGCAATAGTGAACCACTGAAGGTTATTGATCAGGGGAATAACTTGGACACATCTCTATTTTGAGATTATTTGGGGGACAGATAGGTGGCACGGCAGTTAAGAGTGCTAGGCCTGGAGTCATGAGGGCCTGGATTTGAATGTGACCTCAGATATTTCCTAGCTATGTGACCCTGCACAATTCACTTAACCCTGTTTGCCTAGACCTTGCCCTTCTGACTTAGAGTTGTCAAAAGGACAGAATAAAGATTTAAAAGAAAAAAAAAAGAAAAGAAAGATGATGTTGGCAGTTATTGTGGTATATGGATTGGAAAGAAGATTAATAATTTAAGTGGCTAATAAAATAGCTCAGGGAGAGATGATGAGCAGAGGTCTCAGAACATGTTGGTCCACAATATCCAAGTGCAATCTAAATCAGATTAAAACATAATTGGGAAATATTTGACAAAATAAATATTCAATAAAACATAACATTACATTTAAAAACAAAGACAAGATGCAAGTCTCTCTTTTGTGCTAGTTTGTACAAGGCTAAACAAGTTGTGGCTTATGATTCTGTATTCTACTACTGGGCTATAAGATAAATGACAAGTAGGTTAATTTAATTTTTTATTTGTTTAAAAACAAACAAACCATTCCTTACCTTTTGTCTTAGAATCAATACTGTTTATTGGTTCTAAGGCAGAAGATGGGAAGACCCTGGCAATGGGGGTTAAGTGATTTGTCCAGGGTGATACAGCTGGGAAGTGCCTGAGGCCAGATTTGAACTTGGGACCTCCCATCTCTATCCCTCACTCTCAGTCCACTGAGCCACCCCGCTGTCCCAAAGCAGGTTAATTTGAGGAAAACCTGGGTAGGCCTATGTGAAATTATATACAGTTTAGTGGCTCCTGTTTCTACTTCAGTTTGACACTGCTGATAATCAGGACCTAAACTGGCCAGTCAACAAGTCAACCAGCATTTCTTAGGTGCTTCCTATGTGACAGACACTATAGTCATATAAGTGTAAAGAAGAGGACAGAGATGAAATATGCTGTGGGGGTAGAAGTGACAAGACCTGACGAATGAGAATTGGATGCTGAGAGGTGAGGGAGATGGAAGAGTCAAGGATGATTCAAAGATTATGAATCTGGATGATGAGGAGGATTCCAAATAGAAACAGGGAAGTTTGAAGGAGGGTTGAAGGATGAAGATAATGAATTATGTGTGAGGCATGCCAAGTCTGAGATGCCAATGGAACATTCTAGGTGGAAATGGCTAGCAGGCCATGGGGGATATAAGACTATAGTTCAGAAGAGACATCAGGATGGCTCTATAGACCTAGAAATCATCTCATAGAGATAATAATTGAACCCATGGGAGGAGGTGAACTCACCAAAAGGAGAGAAAGGGAGGAAAGAAGAACTGGGGAACCAAGAGTCTTGGGAGACATATCAGTGCTTTGGAGGCAGAACACAGAGACAGCAAAAGAGGCAGGGAAGTGATCAGAGGTTATGGGAGCAGCGGAGTAGTGTTAGGTAAGGCCAGGAAGGAAAAGAAAATAAAGATCTAAGAGGAAAGGATGAGATGGTGAGGGGGAAGAGGAGATGAATAATAAAAAAATGGCAGAGAGGCCCAGTAGGAAAAAGAGTAAGAAAAAGATAATTGAATTTAGCAGTTAGGAGAGCTTTATTTGTGGGATCACCTTGAAGAGAGCAGTTTCAGTAGAATTATGAGTTCAGAAACCTGGGGAGGTGAAGAAATAGAGTTAGTGAGTCTCCATGACTAGGAGTTTGGCTGTAAAAAGGAGAAGACAGAATTAAGTAAACCTATCCCAAGTGTACCCTGAACCAGGTTAAATGTAATTGGGAAACATTTAACAAAATAATTAAATATAAAATGTATAATAAAGATAAGTATTATTTTTTAAAGACGAGAGAAACTTGGTATATATACACACATATACACGTGTGTGTGTGTGTGTGTCTGTCTGTCTGTCTTGTAAGAAGAAAAAATGATGCTAAAGCTTGGCTTCCAAAGCCCTGAAAATTGAACCAAAAATTGTAGGGATGGTGATGTCAAGTAATTTTGAGGTATGGAGGAGGGGATATATGGAAGTACATACCAGATGGTTTTGATCATAACTATAGCTCATTCTATATGTTCTATGCAAAATGTTGATGAATGAGAACAAATATTTTGAGGTAGTGAGGAAGAGGAGACAGTAGATAAGGAATGCTGAACTTGGAGTCAGAAAGATCTGAGTTTAAATCTTACCTCAGATTCTTACTGGTTTTGTGACAAGTCACATAATGCCCATCCCTTAGCTGTATTTTCCCTATCTTTAAAATGAGGACAACATTACTGACCTCACAGAGTTATTGTGAGGATCATATGAGATGATATGTAAAGTGCTTTATAAACTTTATATGCTAGTTATTATTATTATTATTATTACTGTTATTTAGAATTAGCCTAGAAAAGTCCAAATAATTTAGAGTATAGCTGAAATATAGACAAAAGGAAGACAAAAAAGTATGGTGAGGGGGAAATGCATCGAATTCAAGAGTTAATCCAGAAATCCTAGGTTTGAAGCCAATCCTGGATTTTGCCATTTCCTAGTTAGTTTAGGTAAGTCACTTAAGGGTTCAGTGCCTCAGTTTCCTTATTGGTAAAATGAGACAGCTATATGAGATGCTCTTTGAAGCTGCCCCTTTCTACTTCTGACATGCTGTAAACTGTAACCCTCATAAGATAGTGGCAGTTGGTAGCCTGACTTAAGTATAAATTATTTTCAGCTACATTGTGGGCTAAAATGACTTCTGTGGGCTGTCCTGGAGACTAACCATAAATTACACGACTTTTTTATAGAGACAATGTGTATTTAAAATTCCAAAGAAGGAAAATGTGTCCTAAATTCTAAACAACTGATTTACAATACAATCACTTTGTAAACTGGAAAATTTCCAATTACAGTGATCTCAAACCTATTGTGTGAGTTATGTTCCAGAGATCCCCCATGATAGGTGCGAATCCGTGAAGTAGCAGTATTATATTTATTTTTATTATTTATATATATTTTAAGGCTTTATAAAACCTTCCCACTCTCCTAACCATTCCCACACTCTTATAAACACTGAGCCAATCAGTGCCCAGGATACAGAACACAGTGCTGTGGTTGGTCTCATGACATGGCAAAAACTCTGTGATGTAGAATTAGACATATTAAAAAAAAAAACCTGCGATACAGTGAAGCCACGATAAGTGAACCACTATAAAGTGAGGGAAAATTGTATAGCAAATACAAAAAAAAGTTGTTTATTAAAAATCATTTTATTGAATTGGTTATAATGATTTCCATTTGGTGACTAACTGTGTAGAACAAGAATCTTCGATATAAGTTCCTTAACCTCTCAGGGTTCTGCTCTAGGTAATTTTCTAGGTTGCAAAGATGGTGATGATTGGCATTGGTAGAGGGAGTTTCCTGATCTGTATCAATGAAGTCATAGGTTTAAATCCTATCTGAAAGTAATTCTAAGTGTTTGTTCTCTTAATTGTAGCTAAATAGAAAAAAAAGGAAGGCATGTAGACTCTTCCGGGAAAAACGAACAAAGGGGTTGATGAAGTTGCTTTTATCTTGTGTCCAAAGGTAACATCAAATATCATTTCATGGAGTCAGTACTTGTTTCTTTCTCCCTGCAGTGCTCACAAATGAGAACATGCAGATGAACCACCATGAATATAATTGGTATTTTCATATGCCAACTTCAGTTTCAGAGGATGAAGAAATAGAGAAATTCTAGAAAGACTCAACAAGAACCTTTAAATCAAGTCAACTGATAATGTGCTACTTGGTACAGTGCAAAGGCAGACACCAAAAACTATGCTGGAGTACATGGTTAGGGACCAAGAAATGGCCAGAAGGCTGTTGAATCCTCTTAAGCCTTATGCCTATGCATCATGAGTATTTTATTTAAGAAAGGTGTTGGAAGGCTCTGGATGTGGTGAATAAATACATGGTGAATAAACACATAATTTTAAAAAATTGGAACTGACTATATTTTAAAGGGCAGGAAATGATTAAAGACATAGCAGTCATTTCAGATGCAGCTGCTGGCCAGATTACTAACTAGCAGGAGCAAAAGTAAAAATAAATACTAAATTAGAATAGAAGAAAAAGATGAGAAGACACTGCATGTGATTATAGAAGAGCCATCCGAAACAATTTAAATAAGTCGTTGCAGGAGCAACCCACAAAGCAGTCCCAACCTAGGTACAATAACTGGAGACATCTTCCTGACTTCTCTGCATTTGAGGAGGGTAAGTTACCCAGGGCTGAATAACCTACTATGGCTCTGTCAGATACTACTTACAACCCTCCACAGTAGGCTGGCCTGTGTCCGACAGGGAAAAAAATGGGTTTTCAGCGTAGGTATATTCAACCCTCCAGGATCACCGCTTTGTTGTGGCAGAGGGGCTTGGGTTGCTCAATGAAGCCATTTAGGGTTACCCAAGATAGACAGGCCATAATAGAGAGCCATTAGAGAAGGAAATGGGCAAACCACTCCAGTACCTTTGCCAAGAAAACCCCACAGTCAGTATTACTTGGACAGACTTTTGGAGATAATGGAGGACAGAAGGCCTTGGCATGCTCTAGTCCACAGGGTCACAAAGAGTTGGACATGACTGAACGACAACATTTCAGATATTGAGGAAGCTTAATAAAGTATTTATTCAAAATGAAGTTAATTAAGGAAATGTGAGGAAGAGACTATATGCTGTTTACTGATGTAGAATGACTAAGTTAGCATTTTCTATGTCTTTTTCTCCCTTCCAGTTTCTGCCCTTTCTTATCTCTTTACCAGCCCTTCCCCCTACCATATTTTATTTATTGTCATTTCCCAATAATCTTCATAGTTTCCTGCTTGTGGCTGTCAGCAGCTACAAATCCAGATTAATTACAGAACCAAACTCCAACCTGCCTTCTGCTTGACAACCATCTCTTTCACTCTATAAATCAATGAGGGACCAAAACACCACATCCATATACATATCCATGCTGGAATGTGGACTATCAACTCTTTTCATTCCTTTTTTCAGAGCAGGGGAAAAAAAAAACCCAACAAATTTGTCAGTTGAGCAAAAAGTGCTGGGAGCAAACTCAACACAAACCCATTACTCCTCTGAAATTGTATTTAAATAACAGGATGTTATTAAATTATTAGTACAACACACTGCTGTGCATGCTCTACAAATTGGCCTGCTGTGACAGCCGTTCTCTTCTCAAGTTTCTTCCTTAAGGAGCCAAGACTGTTTTTCTAGCACCCCTAGGGCATAAATGACAAAATTCACCTGGCATTAGGTCTGGAACTGGGGAAGAGCCTCTATCAGAACACACACACGCTCTCTCTCTCTCTCTCTCTCTCTCTCTCTCTGTCTCTCTCTCTCTCTCTCTCTCTCTCTCTCTCTCTCTCTCTCTC
>NC_058130.1:251970505-252109168 GCF_016433145.1 Gracilinanus agilis | reverse complement strand
TGTATAAGAGACAGAGAGAGAGAGAGAGAGAGAGAGAGAGAGAGAGAGAGAGAGAGAGAGGAGGAGGCAACAGTGAGCAACTCTTCCCCAAAGAGTCTGAGAAAGAACAAGCTTGATATGTAGTGTGTAGGGCTGAGGGCAGTTTTTCCAAAGACCTTTCTGATTTACAAAGGGCCATATATTATTAAGCAGTGTTATAGAATGCCCCTTCTCTAGAAATTTTTTTTAAACCCTTACCTTCTCTCTTAGTATCAATGCTAAGAAAGAAGAGCAGTTTCCTAGTATTAAGTGACTGGTTCAGGGTCACACTGCTAGGAAGTGCCTGAGGCCAGATTTTAATCTGGTTTTATCACTGTGCTACCTAGGTGCTCCCATTTTAGAAATTTTAAAGAAGTCTAAACCTAAAAAAACAAACAAACAAAAAACCAAACCCAAACCCAGAAACAAAAGGTTTTTATTTGTACCTTGTTTATCACCTAGATTTCTCTCCTATGTCCCTCACTCCTCCAGAGATTTAGTCCTTTTATTAAGGAATATTTTAAAAAAAGAAAAAATGGTAGAGGAAGAATAGAAATAAAACCCAGCAAAACTGACCAACACATTGAAAGAATTTTGTCATTATTTGCAATGTCTTATGCCTGTGGACCTGCTAGTCCTCTGCAAAAAAATGAAATGGGGGAGGGAAGGGAGGTAGAAAATGGAATTTTTGATTCAACTTAATTGTTTGGTACAAAGAACACTAAACTTGGAAAATGAGGCTCAAGTCATCATTAGCTTTTTGACCTTGAGCAAGTTACTTAACTTCCAAGAATACCAATAAAAATGATTTGTAAAAATCATTGAAATCATCTAAAAATAAGAAATCTGTAAATGGGGGTTAGTCAAAAAGATTTCTAAGGGGTCATTTGGCCCTGACATTCTATGATTCTCTTGTGGTCCGAATTTCCCACTGCTCTAATATAAGAAAAGGGAATGAATCCTCTCCAAGGAAGGGAGCCCACATTGTGACTTTGCAGGGAAGCTGTCCTTCAAGTAAAATGAAACCAAGTGTTCAAGTGGGGGGCCAATGTAGAATTTGCCCAAATAACTCATTTTAGGCAGAGATCAACCAAAGAAGAGGATGGAATGAAATTAGAAAGCAATGGGGAGTGACCCAAAGTTCATTCTGCCAATCCCTTCTCCCCTTCAAGTTAAATCCCAAAGTCTTTGAAGTGTGATTTAATTCATATGTTCCTTATTCCTTTGCAGAAAAACTCATCAAAATCATACTTGCTAAAAGCTATTCAATACCACAAAATGCCTAAAGAGCCTTTTTAATGAGCCTTTTAAAGGCTTCAACCTCTTCTCCCACTATAGTTTTTCTTAAAGACAGGAAACAGTCTTTGTTTTTTTGGCCAAGGGTAAATGAGCTGCAAATGCTCAGGGTTCTCAATATGCAAAAAACCCCACTTTTCTGGGGTCTGAGTAAATTCCATTTTGGTAGACAGCCTTGGCATGTAGAGAAACACAAAGTGAACTTACATGCCGTTTCTTCCAGGAAAATATAAGCTCCTTGAGGGCAGAGGTAATTAAGTTTTTGTCTCTGTATCCCCAACAGCCACTATGGTGCCTGGTAATATCTGTGTTCTTGTTCAGTCGGGTCTGACTCTTTGTGATCTCTTTTGGGGTTTTCTTAGCAAAGATAGTGGAGCAGTTTGCTATTTCTTTCTCCAGAACATTTTAATGATGAGGAAACTGAGGTAAAAAGGGTGAAGTGACTTGCCCAGGGACAGACAGCTAGAAAATGTCTGAGGCCACATTTGAACTCAGGAAGATGAGTTTTCCCAATTCCTAGTCCAGTGCTCCATCCAATACACCACCTAGCACCCCCCCACCCCCACCCCAGCCCTCCGCAGCCCCATGTTAATAAGTAAAGCCTTTATTCTCATGGTTGGCATATTGGCATCCTGGAAGTTTATTTTCTCTCCTCTCTAGGATGAGTTAACATTTTACATTTTCCAAGGAGGGGAAAAAAGGCCATAAGCTTCACTGTAAGGCCTTTGATTCCTTAGTTGAGAGGCTACCTAAGGCTAGTTTCTTCACATTAACTGCTGTCCCAGCTGGTGTGCAGCTTCTAAGTATTAGTAGTCCCTTGTTTGTTTGCTTTTTCCGCCCTTACAGGCAGCCGACAAGACCTCTCCTCCTCCCAATAACTTCACAGATAGTTTCTGCCTGGGCTCAGATAGGCCCCCTGGATCTGGCCATCATGGATAGGATCACCCACAACTCCCTTGTGAGCTAACTGGGAAAATCAGAGAACATTTTACTCTTATATTCTTAACTCCATCCAATAATTCTACTGAGACCCCAGTGCATAAAAAGGAAGCTGAAAGCTGAGATAGAAGATGATAATAACACTGTGCTCCCTTATCAATCACTATCCAGAACCCTCAGAAAGGATGGAACATTTTGAATACTCATCAGAGATTACTTTTTCCACAGGGAAAATGGAAGAAAGAAGGAAGAGGTAGCAAATTATCCTTGGAGTTCCCACACTTACCTCATGCTTGCTGCAATCTGAAAACAGATTTGGAGGCCCAAAGTGTTCCATTTCTGTCTAGAGGTAGTTTAAAAGAATCTCCCCCAATAAATCTTCTATAGGTATGCCAGTCTTGTGTAGATTTCCTTTTCTCCTCCTAATGTGGACATTTGGGTTACTGCATAAACCAGGAGTTCTAAACCTGTCATTTGGATCTCAAATGTACATAGATCTACAAGGACAGATTTTGAAGAGTCTTATGAACTTGGATGGGAAGATTATATCTTTATTTTCACTAACCTTTAACTTAAATTAAGTAATTTTTTCAATGACTTAAAAAGGTTATTCTGAGAAGGGGTCCATAATTTCACTAGACTGCCAAAGGGATGGATCCATGATACATAAGAGATTCTGAATCCCAGACATATGCTGCCAAATAAAGGAACTGAAATGGGTAGAAGAAGCCGATAAGTCTCCTCTTAATGTTAAATTCCTCAAACTCAAGGAGCCCTTCTTCCAATCATTATAGCGGGGTTTTAGGGAGGATTTTGAGCTTCTTTTAAAATAAAATGTCTGTTGGTGGAATTGTGAATTCTCTACCCATTTTGGAGAGCAATCTGGAATTATGCTCAAAGTTATAAAGTGTATATCTTTTGACCCAGCAATAGCATTATTAGCTTTATTACCTAAGGCGGTCAATGAAAAAAGAAAAGAAACTTCGTGTTTGAAAATATTTCTAGCAGCTCTCTTTGTGGTGGCAAAGAACTGGAAACTAAGGAGAAGCCCATTAATTGGGGAATGGCTAAACAAGTTGTGGTGAATGATTGTGATGGAATCCTGCTGCGCTGTAAGAAATGACAAACAGGGTATCTGGAAAAATTGGAAAGCCCTATGTGAAATTATAGAGTGAAACAAGCAGAATCAAGAGAACATTGTTTGTTTTCAAACAGAATCAATGTTTGAAAAATGACTTGTGTATGTCCATTTCTAGAGAAAGAACTGATAAACAGAAATAAGTAAGATGTTTCATTTATACATGTCTTTTTGTCAAATGATGTCTTCCCTAATAGGGAGAGGAGAGGAAGGGAGGGAGTTAAGTATGTATTTAAATATTACAGCAAAAAAAAAGTAGTATCTATCCTTTTCCAGGGATGTCTTTTTAAAATGGCATTTGGCTTCGGGTAGAAGTGATTAGAAGTTAGGATTAATCCTTTAATAATTAAATAGGAGAGGAAGAAGTATTTGAGAGAGAGAGGGAGCGAGAGTGAACGAGAGAGCGAGAGAGAGAGAAGAAGAGAGCGAGAGAGAGAGAGAGCGCGCGTGTGCTTTGGGGACTGAGGGTGAAAGGTGGTCATTCCATTACTGTCCTATATTCCTGTTTTGTCCTCCAGAAATAGCATTTCATTTACCTACCCCAACAGTAACTGACACTACCAAGCTGACTTTCCTCAGCAGGAATCCTCTTTCAGCCTCAGCCCCGGCATTAAAAAGGGTTAGAGACCAGAAAAAATTATTTGAATTCCAATGTCAGAAAGTCTAAATGGTACTTGCAGGACGGGAAAAACCAGCACCCTTTGCAGTCAGGCTGGAAGTATTTGATAACACACCCTAGCTTCTGGTGGGCTAAGGGAGAATCCCAAGTAGACCGTTAATCCAATTGCCATTAATGGCTTCAAACGATTAATAGCAGGATATTACTCACACATCCAGTTCACTGCCTCATTCTCTTTAGGACTCTCATTATCAAGATCATGCCAAAACCCAGAGGAACTGGAAATTGAATTTGACTGAGCTGGAACCCTTGCTGCTGCCTTAAAATAGGAAACTGCTTCTTATTTTAAAAACAGGGCTGCTTGCTGAAACATTCAGCTTTTCCCTTTGTTTGCCAACTTTGACCTATCCATTCAGCGAATCAGGACCCATCAGCAAAGCTTTTTCATGGATAATTTGACCAATTCCCCCCTTATTCCTATTGGGGGAAATATAATCTAAGATTGACAGTAGTTTCGGGGACAATAGCTTGTCATTCACAATAGAACCGATATCAGAGTTGATTCATCCCTTGCCATCAATGAAATGGTTATTATCAATTGTCACACTTGCTGGTGGCAATTCTCATTAACCAAATGCAGGAAGTAAGCAAGCTCACTGAAGACATTTTCCAGTCTGCGTTTCCACACAATAGCAGTGACTGTGAACTAGGTCTTTCTCCTGATTTTTGCCTGTCTCCTCTAAAAATAGCTTTAATTACAATGCTAGGATCATTCTTCTCTAAAGAAGTTGGCATTTTTGTCCTCCCTATTGCAATCTGGCCGAGAGCCTTAGGCCTGAGAGTGTACAATCTCTCTGATGACATTGGAATCTTGTTTGACAGGCTCGCAAGGTAGGATACAGGGAAGAAACACCATTTTAGGATTTCTAGGGCCCTCCTGTACAAACTACAGTAGAATAGGCTCAGAGTTCCCAGAGTAAATATTTCTATTTCAAGGGCAAACTACAAATCAGGGGGTTTGATTTATTGTTTTGTTGATTGTCTAGATTTAAGAAGGTAAGGGAGAAAATGACAACTTAAATGTGTGAGTGCAAACACATACACAGAAATATAATGGGACAGGTAGGTGGTTCAGGGGAAAAGAGAAACAGGTCTGGAGATGGAAGATCTTGGGTTCAAATATGGCTGCAGACATTTCCTAGTTGTGAAACCTTGGGTAAGTCACTTAACCTCCATTTTCTAACCATTTCTGCTCTTCTGCCTTAGAACCAATATGTAGTATTGATTCTAATGTGGAAGGTAAGAGTTTTTTTTTTTTTAAAGTATGTATATCTACATTTTTCTTCTTCTGGAGAGCTGGTTGTTAAACATTTATTAACATTCCACAGGATGAAAATTATTTACCGACACAAGGCCATGATCACTTGAATCCTAACCCTTGCAATTTATGGCCTAATTTTTGCCACAACCTTGGGTATACTCTAGGCCAGTGATGGGCAAACTTTTTAAAGAGGGGACCAAAGGAAAGGAAATGCTCATCTGTCAGTCTGTTTCTAAGGCGACTCTTTTGAAGTTTCATTGTATTGTATCCTACTCATTGTATTTGTCAGACTAGGAATAATGTCACTCAGCGGATAGAACATTTCAGGGGGCCACATCTGGCCCACAGTTTGCCCATCACTGCTCTAGGAAATACAGGCTGCAACCTGTAATTCTGTAACAAAATGGCTAGAGGAAAATATAGGCAGAGTGGTGCAGACTATGGAAGTTTTAAAAATAAATGATGAAATATAGATGAACCTGAGAATAACCAGGGGAAAACCCCCCAAACTTAGGTTAAGAAAAGGCATCTGTACTATGTAGGCAAACTTTAAGGATTTTACCTTTTCCCTTTCATTCAGTGAATTATTGTACACTCAAAGCTTCAGAATTTTGCTCTAATACAATCAATTAATCAACAACCATTTGTTGTCTTTGTGGTGTGTGTATATGTATATGTACATGTATATGTGAATATATATATATATGTATATGGATAATTAGATAGATAGATAGTTGAGTGTTCAGTCATGTCCAATTCTCTGTCACCCTATATGGAGTTTTCTTGGCAAAGATACTGGAATGGTTTGTCATTTTGTTCTCCAGTGTATTAAAGCAAACAGAGGTCAAGTGACTTGTACAGAATCATAAAACCATTTATTGTCTAAAGAGGAATTTGAATTCCAGTCTTCATGCACTTTTCACTGACTTACTTATCTGCCTCATATATAAATATAAATAAAATTAATACAAAGCAGCTCATACAATAAATACATACAAGGCAGTATGGGAAGGGAGGGTAGGAGTCATTGTGGGTTCAGGAAGGAAGAGGTGAATTCTATGAAGCAGATGATGGTGAAGAGGGAATACACTGCAGGGATGGAGGGTGGTCAGTGCAAAGGCAGAACAAAGAGATGGCCAGTTTGGCTGGACTGCAGAATATGGGAGGGGGACTGATATAAAATGAGGCTGAAAACCAGGTTGGGGCCAGGTTATGAAGGGCTTTAAACACTAAACAGAGAAAGCTTATCGCCAGAGAAATGCCTATGTACCATGGAGAATAATACTTTCTGGTGTTAAAAATATGTAGATTCACAAAATGTAAAATTAAAAGCATTTCTCATAGCACCCTGGGAGAGCACTCACAGGGATGCCTTCCTTTGCCCACTCCCAGTGCCAGCTCTGGGTCTGAGTTACCAAGACGGAAAGAAACAAAGGCAAGCTATTCTCTCTGACCTGCTGGCATGACAAATTGGTTAAATTACTTCTAGAAAATCAAGAATGAAAGGAAAACTTCTATCAGACTGGAAGATGCTGGGATATTTCAGCTTCCTCATGTACACCATTCGGTTGCCTATGCCCAGGCTGGAATGATCTCTTTCCTCAGCTCTCTGTTATTTCACAGCTTAGGTCAAGGCTATCCTCCCTGAGACCTTTCCCGATAGACCTCCATCCTGACCTCATCCAGAATTGCTCTTCCACCAATGAGGCTACTTTGTATTCATGCTGTTTTCTTTGTTATTATATCCATGTTGTTTTTTATCCAGAATGCAAGCTTTTTGAGGCCAGGATATATTCATCTTTTTCTCTGTATCCCTAAAACTAGCATAGACCTGGCTCTGTAGTGAGTGTTTAACAAATGCTTTTAAAATTTAATTGAATTTATGAGGAGGTTAATGAAAAAAAAAAACACAAACCCAACCTATATGAGAAATTATGAGGAGTGAAATGAGCAGAACCAAGAGAACATTATAATCAGCAATAGAAATATTGTTCAAAGAATGACTTGTGTATGTTTACCTACAAAGAGAGAATGGACAAATAAAAACAAGCAAGACATATTTCTATATGTACATATACCTTTTTGTCAAATGATGTCCTCTCTAGTACTAGGAGGGAACTCTTAATGTAACAAACAGACAAGTAAATAAATTTTAAAACATTTAACCAAATTGAATTTCTAGATTTGTTTTGAATGTCAATATGATTGTGGCAAATTCTTAATTACTTGTGTATTTTGAAGAAGGGGCAGGTAGGTGCACAGTGAATAGAGAGCCTGATATAGAGTAAGGGAGAAATCTTGCTGAGTTCAAATCTGGCCTCAGACACTTACTAGTTGTATGACTCTGGGCAAGTCACTTAGCTCTGTCTGCCTCAGTTTTCTCATCTGTCAGATAAGCTGAGAAGGAACTGGCAAACCACTCCAAAATCCTTGCCAAGAAAACCCCAAATGGGATCACAAAGAGCCAGATACAATTGAAACGAATGAACAATCTGGAGGAATGAATAAGTAGAGTTAGTGGTTACCCAGAGTCCTTTTTCCCCTCTTTCTTTTTCATTTTGAATGATATTTACCAATCACCTTTTCTTCCCTACAAGATTCTAAAGGGAGCGTTTAAAAAAGATAATCAATTGTTGTACTTTCTCTGCTAGCTCCTTAAGAGGCCCTGGATACTTGCCATCTAAGCTCTGCTCATTTAGATTAACTTAAATGAACTAAGTGTTCTTTTACATGTCATTTATTAAGTTTGCTTCCTAATAGGCATAGATGTTTATTAACATTTATCACACATCCTCCAGTTTCCTTCATCTTTTGTGCTAAAGACCTCGAAGTTTTCAGTGAGTACTATTATTTAAACTTCTGCCTTGGCAACAAGAGGTTGTTCCCCCCCCCCTTCCTGGGGCTCTGTAGACTTCTCTTTTTTTCCCCTTAGACTTATTCATTACATACAGATAACAGAATCATAAAATTGCAGAATTGGAAGAAATCTTAAGGTTTATTGCCTCCCCTCACCCCACTGCTGAGTCTTGAATGCTATAACACATAATTATATACCAATGCTACTTATTTAGCTCTAGAAATTGGAGAAAGTTATTACAAGAATCAACAAGTGTATTACAAACTTATTTACTCCAAAATAAAAACTGACATGACGATGAAAAACAATGAACAATTCTTCCCCCAAAGTGAACTGAATGAGTTTGAAATGTCTAGCTCATGAAACTATTAGGACCATCTTATAGAAAATGAAACTGATATTCAGGGAAGTTAACTGACTTGGCCAAAGTTTGACTAGTAGGCTAAGACTTGAATAGAGATCATCTGATTCCATGGCCAGAGCTCATTCTACTATATTGCTTCCTTTAGGTGGAGACGGGTAGCTAGGTGGAGCAGTGGATAGAATATGGTGCCTGGAGTCAGAAAAATATGAGTTCAAATTCAGCCTGAGACACCCTGAGCAAGTCTTGTCATCTCTGTCTCAATTTTTTCTAATGTAAAATGATGATGATAATAGCATCTACTACAGAGTTTTTGTGAAGATTGAAGTCAAAATTTGAATCCAGTCTTCTAGAGTCACTAGGTCTGGCACTGTACTACCTAGCTGCCCCTGAAAACATTCCTTTTACTTTTAGAGTCTACCTACAATGATACTTTTCCTTGTTTTAATAAACAGTCCTCCTCCCCTGCCCATGAGTTTTGATTACAAAATAACAAACTATGTCCTAAAGCAGGTTTAGGAAATGCTAGCCATTAGCACAAGATGGAGAAGGTCACAGGTGACAGAGACAAAGAGTGACCAAAGGAGAGTTTACATACTTTTGTGGGCAGATAAAGCCATCCAGAGGATTGTTTCCTAACATTAGCACACTTAAACCATTTCCCACATACTCCTGTGCATTTTGTTAGGATCATACATCTAGAGGTGGAAGGAACCTCAGAAATCATCCTTTGTAGTTCCAAGACCCTTATTTTACAGATAAGGAAATTGAGGCTTGAAAAATTTTAGTGGCTTATCCGAAGTAATATAGGAAATAAACAGTAGAGGCAGGATTTGAATCCGGGTCCTCAGACTCAAGTCTAGCCCTTTTCCCAATTGTGATTGTGATAAAAATGAAAATGTAGTAAACACATTCATTGGAAGGTTCAAAAGCAGTTAATAATTTTCCATGTAATAGTGAGAGAGCTGACCAAGATGTAGGCAGATTAGGGAAATAAGTAGAGATCGATATAAGACTAATCAGGACACATGCAAATGAATTTCTGAAGTGCAGTTAGGAAAACTTAACTGAAAACATTTAATTGATCTGACGCTGTCCCCAAAGACAGCTCAAATGCTCTCTTTAGCATCAGAGAGCAAAGCTATCCTACTCACTGTTGAAGTAGGGTATGGAATATAGACAACATGCCACGCCCTAGCTAAGGCTATTATAGGGCTAGCTCTTCCCAGCTTTTATCAAAAAGTACAAGTTTTCATTCCCTTGGAATTCCTGATTCTTTTTTTTTTAATTTTAAACATTTATTAATATTCATTTTTAACATGGTTACATGATTCATGCTCCTACTTTCCCCTTCACCCCTTGCATTCCCCCCATCCATGGCCGATGCACATTTCCACTGGTTTTATCATGTGTCCTTGATCAAGACCTATTTCCAAATTGTTGGTAGTTGCATTGGTGTGGTAGTTTCAAGTCTACATCCCCAATCATGTCCACCCCAACCCATGCGTTCAAGCAATTGTTTATCTTCTATGTTTCCTCTCCTGCAGTTCTTCTTCTGAATGTGGGCAGCGTTCTTTACCATAAATCCCTCAGAGCTGTCCTGGGTCATTGCATTGCTGCTGGTACAGAAGTCCATTACATTCAATTTTACCATAGTATATCAGTCTCTGTGTACAGTGTTCTTCTGGCTCTGCTCCTTTCGCTCTGCATCACTTCCTGGAGGTCTCTCCAGTTCGCCTGGAACTTCTCCAGTTTGTTATTCCTTTTAGCACAATAGTATTCCATCACCAGTATATACCATAATTTGTTCAGCCATTCCCCAATTGAAGGACATACCCTCCTTTTCCAGTTTTTTGCCACCACAAAAAGCACAGCTATGAATATTTTCATACAAGTCTGTTTATCTATGATCTCTTTGGGGTACAAACCTAACAATGGTATGGCTGGACCAAAGGGCAGGCAGTCGGAATTCCTGATTCTTGAAGGTAACACTGTGAAACCTTTCCCCAATTTCTTTCCAGAAATTTGTTTCAGCCTCCTTAAGGAAAAAAGATGAATTCCTGGAGGCTAAAAGAATCCATCCAAATATCCAACAAGAAGCATCTCATAAAGGTCCAGGTACAGCTAATTCATTGTTGAGTCAATTGGACTGCTCTCTTTTTGACCCAATCAGTAAAGAGGTTGAACCTCCTAACTTTGAACACATCAAAACTTCATTAAGTGGGACTACATTCTGTGATTAGAATAAATAGAAGTGGGAGCACTCCCATCCCTTACACTTTCTGGGTACCAGGAACTCTCCTAGGTGCTGGCTACCAAAAGAATTCTTGTGGAATTGGCAAAAGGAAAAAGAGGTGGGTTTAGGAAGGAAGATTTCACCTTGAAAGAGGGTCAGGACAATGAAGTCTGAAGGGATTTTTGAGCTTCCAAAAGAAAAACCTTACGGCCCCCACAGTAAGATGGCTCAACAAACAGCTTTCAGAAACTGATTATGTGGGATACTCAAGGACAAAAATGAATTTTCCCCCCTCTTCTTTTTGAAGCACGTCCCATCTGCTTTGGGGGGAGGGGATTAAATGGCACAGACTGAGCCACTATTGAGTCTCATGTGATGAAGAGTATGGGAAAACAGATAACACCCAGAGGTTGGCAGAATTAAATAAATATGGTCTCAAAAAAGAATAGAGAAAGTAGAGGTAGATAATCCTTTCTACTTTGTAGTAGTTGCTTTTCTTTCCAAGAACAAAAAGTTATTCTAAGTCAAGCTCCCTTTACTGGTGCAGTGATAAATCCATTGGAGTGGGAGTTAAAGAGTTCTGGGTTCTGCTCTGGCTTCTGTACCTATTCCTCATTGCTGCACTCCTTTGTAAAAAGATGAGATTAGATGATCTCTAAAATCATTTTAAGGGGGCAGCTGGGGGTCTCAGTGGATTGAGAAACAGGTTAGAGACAGGAGGTCCTAGATTCAAATCTGGCCTCAGACACTTCCTAGCTGTGTGACCCTGGGCAAGTCACTTGACCCCCATTGTCTAGACCTTACCACTCTTCTTGGAACCAAACAAAGTATTGGTTCCAAGGCAGAAGGTAAGGGTTAAAAAAAAAATAAAAAGAATAAAATCATTTTAAAAGGCTAAAATTTTAAAGTCATTTCAGTTGTGTCAAATTCTTTGTGACCTCATTTGGGGTTTTCTTGGCAAAGATATTTGGAGTGGTTTGCCGTTTTCTTCTCCAGCTCATTTTACAGATGAGGGGAACTGAGACAGTTAAATGACTTGCCCAAGTTCACAAAGCTAATAAGTATAGGAGGCCAGATTTGAACTAAGGTCTTCTGACTCTAGACTTGGCAGTTCATGCGTTGTGCCACCTCCCCAAGCCCAAATGTTTCACTTTTTTGTTTATTAAATTACTGTTAAAATTATTGTATTATTATTTACTAATTACATGTATAAATCACTATTGCTTTCTTTATTTTATTTTATTTTTTAATTTTTAAACCCTTACCTTCCGTCTTGGAGTCAATATTGTGTATTGGCTCCAAGGCAGAAGAGTGGTAAGGGTAGATAATGGGGATCAAGTGACTTGTCCAGGGTCACACACCTGGGATGTGTCTGAGGCCAGATTTGAACCTAGGACCTCCCGTCTCTAGGTCTGGCTCTCAATCCACTGAGCTACCCAGCTGCCCCCAATTACTATTGCTTTCTAAGATTCTCTCTTCCCTGCTTTCAACAGAATCATTTCCTATGACAGAGTACAGTTAAGCAAAACAAAATCCATAATAATAATAGATTCATTTCAAAGTCATGCTCTTTACATCTTTGCTGAAAAGAGGGCAGTAAATTTCACAATCATCTTCTAAAGTTGACTGCTCAAAGTTCTTAAATCTTTCAAGGCTTTCCTTACATTATAGGGTCATTTTGTAAAAAATGGCTCCCTGTTTCTCTTTACTTTCCTATCAGTCATAAAATTCTTCCAAAGATTTTTAAAGTTCTTCCTTTTCATGGTTTCTTACAGTATAACAATATTCCACTATATTCCCATGCCACGATTTGTTCAATCTCTACAAACAACAGGCACCTGCTTTGTCTGTTTTTCCCCTAACCACAAAAAATGTGGCCATGTATTTTACTGCATATTTGGGATATTTCCCTTTGGTTCTGCCCTTCTTTGGGATATATGCTCAGCACTGGTATTGTTGAGTCAAAGGTATGTCTAATTTAATGGCTTTTCTAGTATAATTCCATATTATTTTCCTGAACAGTTAGAGCAATTCATAACTCCATGAACAGTGAACATCAAATATGGGGCTTCACCCAGATTAAAATGTAATTGGGAAATATTTGAGCAAATAAATAAAAATACAATAGAATATAGAAAACATTAATATGTGTTTTTCTAAGTCAATATGCTGCTGCAGGGTTTAGGACCCTACTTCTATTTCTAAAATCTCAAAAAAAAAATTAAAAAACATTTTTTTAAGCTTTACATTGCATAAGTTTGTGAACCTTCTTTGTGCCACATAAACTGTCTTACACTAATGTTCTGAGTGGGCATTTAGCAGATGAGTACATCCCAGGCCTTTTGGTTAAGAAGGCTTAAGCCAAGATCCAACATGCCCAAGGATGCCAGTTGTACAGTTTGGTCCCTAGGTGCTGGATGACACAAAGGACCCATAATCCATCGGCTTGTGCTTTGGGATGAATTCCAGGCTTAATGATGGACTTCACATTCCATGGGCAGGCCAGTGCTAAAAGCGTAGGGGCAGTGTAAAACGATGTCTCTATCTCAGGCATTTGGGTTCGCTTCAATCTCTGGTTGGCCATGGAGGGTGACAAGAAAGAGCCCTTAAAGTAAATTCCTTTCCCCTTCTGAGCCTTGCTTTCCTCATCTATAAAATGGGGATAATAATGCCTCCTTTGCCTGTCTTGTAGGGCTGTGGTAAGGATCAAAGAACAGAATGGACGTGTGAATACTCTATTAAACTGTGAAGAGCTTTGCAGATGTAAGGTGCCATTGTTTTGGGGGAGGGAAAGTCCATCTGGAGATAAGGGGCACATGGATCACCAAACCAGATGCTCCTGCCCCTCTCCAGATATCCAGGGGGAACAATAACACTAAAAGGAACTCAAGCCCACCCACCATGCTAGCTTGTGGTGGACAAATTCTCCCCGATGTAGGGCAAACGTATCATCTATTTCTGTCTAGATAGACCTCTTTTGTTTTCCTGGATGGTTAATACAATTTTATTCTCCTTCCATGTAAGGGCTGCCGGCTGGATTTCATCCATAATCCGACAGGCTAAACAGAAGGCATGTGGATTTCAGGGAGATTGGGTTGTTAAAATTTGTGAAGCAAAAGATGTACTGCTGATCCAATAGGACGGTCTCCCGTGGAGTCTCACAGCCTGGCTTTCCAAGGCAGGGGCTGCCACTGGCAAACAAAGAGCAGGTGATGTGTGACAGATTGGGCTAGAATGCAGAATTTAGGTCTAGAAAGTACCTCTTCCCCCTCCTCTGTGCCTAAAGCATGTCATATAGGTGCTTATGCTTTAAAAGACCTCCTGAAAATGAGATTACCATTCTGTGGTTTATTTTCACGTTTAACAACGCTCATTATTAAGAAATGGGTCCTTAAGCCTAACTGGCTTGTCCAATTGCTGTTTTAAGCTCAGTTTCTCTCACTTTGGCCTTTGTGGTAGCTGTGGAGGGCCGAGCACCCCACAGGAAGATGGGGCATTGATATGGGCTCTTGAAAGGGGTGCATAGCTGCCTCTACAGACTTGCTGTTCATGCCAGTTAGGTCTTGAATTCATCAATGCATCTTTATCAAGAGCTTCATAAACGTTCAACATGGTTTGTGTGAATTAACTCAAAACTATGATTCTATTTTCTTATATTTATTCATTATTTATTCCTCCCTTTTCCTCCCTTTCATTCTCTCTCACTAAGTATGGCCACCCAGGTTATTTCCACCCTTACCCAGATTATTATTACACCACAGGCTCCTCAGAGGTCTTCAGATTTTTGTACATGATAACAACCAAAAGAAATTGGGCCTGGGGGCAGCTGGGTGGCTCAGTGGATTGAGATCCAGTTGTACAGATGGGAGGTCCTGGGTTCAAATCTGGCCTCAGACACTTCCTAGCAGTGTAACCCTGGGCAAGTCACTTAACCCTCATTGCCTAGGCCTTACCACTCTTCTGCCTTGGAACCAATACACAGTATTGATTCTAAGATGGAAGGTAAAGGTTAAAAAAAAATGGGACTGGAGAAGAGCTGAGGAAATGTGCACCCTTTACTTCTTCTTTTTTAAAAAAAATCCTCATTTTTTGTCTTGGGATCAATACTACATATTAGTTCCAAACAATCATGGTTAAGTGATTTTCCCAGGTCAAACAGCTAGGAAGTGTCTGAGGCCACATTTGAACCCAGGATCTCTAGCCTCTGGCTCTTGATCCACTGAGCCACCTAGCGGCCCTGCACTTTTCCCTTCTTTGCAGAAGCAGGGTCCTTTGGGTGTAGAGTATTTATTATATTGTCAGACTTAGATAAACATGTCAGTCAGCTCTGTTGAATTACATTTTTCTCCCTTTGTTAAGAATTATTCCAAGAGATGGCTCCCTGGCTAGGGAAATGGGAGGGACACTGCTGGAAATAAAGAGGATAGGAAGTAGGGATGGAATCTGTGATTTCACTGTGTATGGCAATCCCAGATCAGGAAATTCCTTCCACCAATGTAGGTCTACACATTCTCTGCCATTTATAGTCTTAAGAGAGCTCCCTAGAGTAGCCTGTAGCGGCCCACAATACTCTTAAGCCAGATTAAATAAAACACAATAAACTCAGAAAATCCTAATATTTAATATTAGACAAGCACATTAAATAAGCAAATGTTAATGTGCAATAATAGATACTGTTAACATGCACCTAATATGAAGCCCTTGGGGATCCTTATGTTCATTGAGTAGGTCTGGTTTCTATGAATTTGACATCACTGATAGAATAGTGAGATGCTATCAGGCAGCTCAGGTGGTGCAGTGGAAAGTGATGGCCACGGAGTCAGGAAAACTTGGTGTTAAAATTCAGCCTCAGACCATTACTTGCTGTGTGACCCTGGGTAAATCATTTAACCTCCCCCTCCTGCCTCTGTTTCCTCATCTATAAAATGGGATAGTTATAGAATCTAACTTTATAGAGCTGTTAGGAAGGTAAAATGAAATATTTGTAAAGCAATTTGCAAAGCTACCTAAAAAGCAATATAGAAATGCTAACTATCACCATCACTTAAGGCTGAGTTGTCCTCTTCTCTGGAAGGGAGTTGGCTTTATAGAACTAAATTATAACTTTTTTGATTCTTTAGAGGGGAATGCCACATCCTAATTGATTTGTGGTTTCACACACTGATTTTCTTGAATGTGATAACTGGCTTGATTATTAATTTGCTGGATTGAATGTGAAAATTATTAAGTATTTAAGGCACCAAGGACTCCTTAGAGGGAGCACAAATACAGACTAATAACATTCCTTTTTTTTTTAAGATAAAGCATAATTGAGTAGGTTAAAAGTGACATTTGTCATCAATCTTCAATAGAGAGAAATTTGTAATTTGGCTCATAAAGAATTGTGAAGAGGAAAGGCTGAGCATGGGGCAGTTGGGTGGCCCAGGGGGTAGACAGCCAGGCCTGGAGATGGGAATGCCCTGTGTTCAAACTGGTCTTAGATACTTCCTAGCTATGTGACCCCAGGCAAGTCATTTAACCCCACCTCCCTAGCCTTTACTGCCTTGGAACCCAATACTTAGTATCAATTCTAAGACAGAAAATAAGGGTTTTAGGAAAAAACACACCATATGATCCTATGGTGTTAAGTGATAATTTGTTCCATGGGTTCTTAATTCTTGGGGATGATGAACTTAAAAAAAAAAAAAAAAGAAATAGGTTGTCCCTAAAGTCATGGAGTCACTTTTAGCAACAAAAAGCTAGCTTATTATTGTTGTTCAGTCATTTGAGTCATGTCTGAGTCTTCCCGACCCCATTTGGGGTTTCTTGGCAAAGATACTGGAGTGGTTTGCCATTTCCTTCTCTAGCTTACTTGACAGATGAGGAAACTGAGGCAACCTGGATGAAGCGACTTGCCCAGGATCACACAGCTAGTAAATGTCTGAGACTGAATATGAACTCAGGTCTTCTCTGCCCCCTGGCCCAGCATTCTTATAGGCTACCTTGATGCCTTCAAACAGCATTAAGACTTTTGGGACACTATATTTAGATAGTTCTTTCAATATAATTGGTTTCCTTTGTAATCCTATTTATTTTATTTCATGACTTTAAAAACATTAATTTGAGAAGGGGTCCATCAGCCTTAGCAGACTGCCAAAGGGGCCCAAGATACTAAAAAGGTTAAGAACTTTTAATGTAGTGTTTTTTTTAAACAGAGGAGAAAATTGAGGCTTTTAAGAGAAGGCTGTTTTCCCAGGGTCATATAATGAATTTGTGGTGGGTGGAATTGTTACTAGAACCCAGGTCTTAAGAACTTGAGTCTAATGATTTTTCCTCTTTAGTCTTATATTCCCCCATTCCCCTTCAAAATGAAAGAGATGGCAATAGCTTTAGGTTTTCTATGTGTGGGAATTGATTTTGGAAATCTGCCCTGAAATGGATTTGGAGGACAAATTTCAGAGCAGAATGGGAAGCTGGTTATAAAAAATAAAAAGTCAGGAAGCATGAGGAAATACACAAAGGAACATATCTATTTGATCTTGTTTACTGGGACAATGTTCCATTCACATTGCCTTGCAAACAACTAGATCTTCATTTATCTTCATATTAGCCAGAAATGTTTGTTTGATGTGTGAATTCTGAGATGGCAGGGAATGAAAAATTTCCTAGGGGTGGCTTTGCTTGCAATAACCCAAAAAACACAAATAAAAACCTCCCAACTTCAGTAGGTTCAGTACCAAACAAGTTGAGTGAGAGAACTCTATACAATGGAACTCTTACAGAAAAAAAAATGCTGAAGACCAATTTACTAACCTATCAATTCCCATCTCTCCAATCATTCCTGAGCTGGCCACTGCAGTCTCATTCCACCTATATTTTGGACCATCTTTAGCCCTCTCAATGCTGCTCTGGTTTTAAGACTTTGAAGTTCACTTTTTCATTTTTGGGGGGTATTTGAGGGAATTCCTCCTTCCAGGATAGGTGGAGGGGTAAATTCCCTGTTTCTCACATTTTTGAGCTTTCTCCTTTTTTGCAGTTAAGCCTGTGACATGTCCCAAAGACATTCTGCTACCAGGGCAAGTTGAGGCCCTTGAACTAGACCAGCCTTCTCTTTCATTTTTAAGGATAGTGGGGAGATATGTCTGAAGAGGAAAAATCATTAGACTTAAGATTAAGACCCAGATTCTAGTCCTAACTCTATGAATTCATTATATAACTCTGGGAAAACAGTCTTCTCTTAAAGGCCTCAATTTTCTCCTCCATTAAATGTAGGTAGTGGGGGCAGCTGGGTAGCTCAGTGGAGTGAGAGTCAGGCCTAGAGACAGGAGGTCCTAGGTTCAAACCCGGCCTCAGCCACTTCCCAGCTGTGTGACCCTGGGCAAGTCACTTGACCCCCATTGCCCACCCTTACCAATCTTCCACCTATGAGACAATACACTGAAGTACAAGGGTTTAAAAAAAAATGTAGGTAGTGGGTTACATTAAAAGTTTAAGCTTAACCTTTTTAGTATCATGGACCCCTTTGGCAGTCTGCTAGTCCTATGGACCCTTTTTCAAAATAATATTTTTATAATCATTTTATGAAATACATAGGATTATAAAGGAAACCACAAGGAGAAAAGTAAGTGGCAAGTGGAGAAACACAGAACCTGAGAAAGTAAAAGAGGGAGGACAGTAAAAACACACTGTTGACTAAAAGTAACTAATACAGAAGGAAAAAGATAGCTAGGAGATAGAAGTTTTGAGAAGAGCCTCAAGTGCAAAGTTTCTTATAAAATTTAATTTGCTATTTTAAAAATAAAAAGCATTTATTCTCATTCTCTGTCTTCCCCTCACCCCCATTCCCTCAACTAATTAAAGAAAGAAACAAAAAGAAATGCAACCTAAATATAGTGAAGTGACTCTATATATTTTCCTCAGTGACCATATCCAAAGATCTATGGGCAAAGTCTTCTCAGAGTATAATTTTCAGGTGTGTGGGGCCACTGAATCTTACATTAGGATCCTGGCAGGCTGCATACCAATTCAGAAGACCACATATCAACATTTTCCTATCATTTATTGTATTCTTACTTCTTTTGTTAACTATTCCCCAATTATATTTGAATCTGGTTAAGGCCACATTAGGCTGCATGTGTGACACTTCTGGGACAGCAGCACAAAGGACAGTGAAACCAAGAAGACTGGAATTGGTATAAGAATTCATCTTATTGACTATTTGGAGCATCCCTGTAGCAATGTTTCGACTGGCTACTCTTGATCTCTGAGACAAACAGACCTTGTTCAACCTTGGGTGAGGAGTCAGAAAGAAGAGGGAATTGGCAGCAAGTGTTGGGGAGGGTCTAAATAGGGTTGGGACTTCTGAATGGAAGGAAATGATGATAAGCACATTTTCAGTAGACCTCAAAGAAAAATCAGCAAGCTGATTTAGAAGACAGGAGTAAGTATTTTAAGAAAAGGTCCATCTCAGTGGACAAATGCTTTTCAACAAAGGAAACTAAGGTTAATGCAACAAATATGGCAAATCCTCTGGAAAAATCAAGGGGGCACTCCAGACTGGTTGAGAAGAACTAAGAAACAAGAGACGATATTAAAGAAATAGGTCCAGAAATTAGAATTGTTGAATTTGAGAAGACACTTTGACAACAAATGTCAGGCATCTTTATGCTGTCTCTAACTGGAACAGGAGGAGGAGGAGGAGTATCTGGAAAGGGATGACATAGCCAAAGCCAAAGTAGAACATGGGTTACAGTTATCATAAAAAGAAATCAAAAGAAAAGTGAAGAAAAGATAAGACCAAAAAAAAAAAAGCTGAATTCCTCAGATTATGGTTATAGAACACTTCCCAATGTATCATGATGCTCTCCACAAAGAATTAGTATTCTTCAGAATAGACTAGAGAATGGTTGCAGTAATAAGAAGGAGGTGGAGAGAAAACACTTTTTAGAAAGTGGAATTAATAATTAATATCACTTAAATAGATGAATGGGTAAGATGAGGCAGGAAGGATAAGGTACCTAAATGCTTATCTGAAGAGAAAGAGACAGGGAGAGGGAGAGGAAGAATAGAGGGAGAAAGAGGGAGAAAGGAGAGAGAGAGAGAGAGAGAGAGAGAGAGAGAGAGAGAGAGAGAGAAATGAAGGGAAGGAGGGAGGGAACAAGGGAGAGGGAGAGAAGTAGAATAAGAATAAAAATACAAGTAAACCTAAGGAGTGTGGCATTGGACAGGATGATTGAGAAGGGATCTGGAGTTGGGGAAGAAGTTAAGAATGGTATTAGATTTGTAGAAACAAATGGCAGGGACTAAGTGTTGACTTATAAAGGGAGGTAAATTTATATTATAAATCTATATGGATATAGATAGCTGACAGAAGCAAATATGAAAACATTTATAACCCTAAATGTAAGAAGAAATAAAACATTTAGAAATTACTACACATATTATATGTCAGCACAACTGAGAATTCAAAGGAAACTAATGAAAATAAACAATAACATAAACTACCTGATTAACAAAACAAGAAAGAGTTCTTAACTAAATTTCAGAAAAAGAACATGAGAAAACCATGAATGAATAACAAAAAGAGGAAAAAACAATCTCAGGTCAGGTAGAGGTTTACAAATGAATTCTAATTCTATCAAAAACTTGAAGAGTAAGTGATTCAAATGCCACAAAATTTCTCTCAAAATAGATAGAAAAACCCTGCCAAACTCCTTTTATGAAATGATTAAAGTTTTTATATTCAAACAGGTGGGAAACACAAAACAGAGAGAAAACTAAAAACCAAACTTTCCACAGAATAATTGATGCATAAAAAGTTAAGCAAAATTCTCCCAAGAATACAGAAACATATCCAGAAAATAATTCATTGACTGAATTGGATTTAGATCAGGTTTGTAAGAATGGTGCTACCCTAGGAAAACAATGAGGATAATTAATCATGTAAACAACCAAGATAACAAAAACCACTTGCTTATTTCAATAATGCAGTAACCTCTTTAACAAAAATCAGTAGTCTTTTATGTAAAAAATCCTAAAAATACAGGCACAGAAAGGTTCTTCTTTCATGTGTTCAAAAGCATATATCTAATATCAAGAGCTAGACTTGTCAAAATCACACAGCATATGAAAAACATAAATCTAAACCAGGTGCTAGAATATTCAAAATCATATAGAATATAAAAAAAAACCAGGTGCTATTAAACTGTAATGGAGAATGACTAGGCTCTTTTCCAGTACAAATATATTCCTTTTCCCTACTATTATTTGACATATAGAAATGCCAGTTATAGCAATAGCACGAAATAAAAAATAAAAACAGGGACCAAAATGATACACAATTATCTCTATTTGCAACCAACATAGTGGGTATAATTAGAAAAGTCCAGAAAACTAGTGAGGAAACTGAGAAGATTAATGGCAAGAATGCAGGATTCAAAATGTTAGCATTTCTATACAATATAAACAAAAATAAGGAAGAAATGACAAGAGCCATTCCATTCAAAATAATTATTAAATATACAAACTATCTGATTTAACTTATGTGCCCCCCACCCCACACATGATTTATATAAATACAACTTTTGACAGAAATAAGAGAGCATTAAATAATTCAGTGCTCAGGATTGGGCCTTGACAATATAATAAAAATGCCAACACTATCCAAATTGATTTGGAGCTACACCAATGAAGTTATTAAGACTATACTTAGAATTTGATACAAAAAACAGAATTCACTTGGAAGGTTTATAATCTCAAAAAAACAAGAAAAAATTATGAATGGAAAGGGCGTAATATTACCAAATGTCATTTTATATTATAAAGCAGAGATCATTACGTCTACCTAGTGTTAGTTAAAAAACAAAGAAGTAGATCAGTGGAACAGACTAGCTAAGCAAGAAACAGAAGTAATAAAAATTAGTAGTTCCGTGTGTTTGATAAACCAACAAACATACATTACTGGGGAGGAAGATGCCCTTTTGACAGTAACTGCTAGGAAAATAGGAAAGCAGTTTGGTAGAAAACAGGATTAAACCAATATCTTATACCATATATCCCAATAAATTCAAACTGAGTACATGACTTAAATTTATAAGGTCATACTATTAAAAAAAAAAAAGATAATGGGTTACGGTAACCTTTCACCACTACAGTTTGGGAAGAATTCTTAATTAAAAAGGGATAGAAGGGATTATAGGAAATAAAGCAGACAACTTTGATTACAGAAAACATTCAATATGCTATCAAAGGCAAGGAAAAATGTAGAGGCACTTGGGTCCTTGTGTTGTGCATTTGTTGGTTTGGGAAGACTAGATTTGACTCCTGTCTCTACTTCTAACTAGCTTTCAGCTCATCTGTAAAATGAGGGTTTGGACTAGATAATTGCTAAGGTCTTTTCCAGCTTCTGATTTCTTCCAGATTCTGATTTCATTTAAAATAAAAAACCAATTGAACAAAAAAATTCAAAACAATGTCAAGGCCATAAAAATTAGAAGAGCTTAAATGAAAAATAAAAAGCAACCCTTTTTTCTTAACTGGCCCATTTTCTTTGAAAGGTCTCCAAAACTTTGTATAAATGCCTCATTCACAAAGAATCAGCAATGAATAATTTTTGAATCAAATGCTGAATACAAAACATAGAGTGGGTTTACATATATTGTGAAGAATTATTCCCCAAATACCAAATCCTGTAATGATCTTCCAAGACTGGGAATAAAATTAAAACCTAGTAACTTAAATGTAATAACACAATGTACCAAAAGATAAAAAGGAAAGTAACCATTTTCATATAAAAACTGGGAGAAAAAACAAGTATATTTTAATCTTTTGGAAAAACAAAGGTGAACATTAAAAATTCCTTCATGTCCCAAGAACATAAGAACAAATCCAAGACTGGCTACTTAGAATAGTACAAACTCTTGGGGGAAAGTAGGTTAAAATTCCTTGGGGTCCCTTAAAAAATTCTTTGAACTTTAGCTTTCATAAGTTGGCAAAGAGATTAAGAAATTGGGTGCCAGAAAGGTGTGATTAAACTGTACTTACTTCAGTGACAGAGAATAGTCATGCTTGCTTGTCTGGCTATTTCTTACAAGGTAGCTACACTCTTTACACAACCGGAGGAGATTTTCGGCATCTGTTCTGCTGATTGCTCCATGATACCAGCTAAAAAAAAAAAAAAAAGGCAAAAAAGGTATATTTAATTAAGCATACAGCAGAAAGACCACACATTTGAAAGAATAAACAATTTATTTCCAAAATAGCGTAATTTCACAAAGATGGACATTAAGAGGTTCTCTTTTGCTATGAGGTGACAGCTGTGATGCCATTACTTGGGGCTCATTACACAGAGCATTAATCATTTGGAACGGGATTACAGCAAACTGTTAACGTATTGTTGCCAAACAAATTTGGTATTAATTGGATATCTGGGAATCGCACTATCACTCATTTTTGTGGGATCAATAATATAAAAAGAGCTATAGATTACCCAGGAGGGAGAATGCTGTCAGCTGGAGCAGAGATGGGGAACTATATTTCTGTTTGTGGCAGAGAAGTATGGTGGAAGCAGGTTGGATTTGGAGACAAGAGGGTCTGGGTCTGAGTGCTAGCCCTGTTTTTACTACTAGTGGAAAATGAAGCACTTTTTATGTCTTTGGACCTCAATTTCATCATCAGTAAAAGTAGGGATTTGTCTGAGAGGACCTCTAAAGTCACTTCTTTTAAATCCTAGGGAAACCACAGAAAAAAATCTCAATGGAAGGTAATACCCATTTTTCTTTTGAAGAGAAAAATCTAAAACGTGTCAGTCATTTAACTTTTTAAAATGCTTATTTTTTCCTTCCAAATTTTATTTTTCTCTAAAAAACAAGCATTTTATCAAATATTCTGACCCCCCCTTGTATTATGAATTCAAGAACTATTCCCTTTTCAGTGTTGTAAAAGGTATCTTATCCCCTGCTTCTGTATTTTTTTTTTAATGATATGACCTTTTCATCTAGTTCCTTTATCCATCTGGAACTCACTGTGGCACATGGTGTTAGTTGCTGGCCTAAACTGAATTTCTAGCAGAGCGCTTTCCTGTTTTCCCAGCTGTTGGTTGAATAGTTAGTCTAAGTTTATCCCAGGAGTTTGAGTATTTGGATTTGTAGAACACTGACTAAGACTATTATTATATTACTTTGCTTCTGGATTTTGTAGATCTAAGATCAACTTTTCTGTTCTCAAAAAGTATCAAATAATTTTCATTACTCTTTTGTAACAAAGTTTGAGATCTGAGCTCGCCAAGCCTCCTTTCCCACACTTTCTCCATTAGGCTCCTTTAGTTTCTCAATCATTTGGACCAGATGAATTTGGTCATTTCCTTCCTAGTTCTATAAAGTAATGTTTTGATAGTTTGATCAGTATGACACCAGTCTGTAAATTAAAATGACCTGTAAATTAAGTGGTAGTGACAATTTTTTTTTTAAATAGGCAATGGGGGTCAAGTGACTTGCCCAGGGTCACACAGCTGGGAAGTGGCTGAGGCCGAATTTGAACCTAGGACCTCCTGTCTCTAGGCCTGGCTCTCTATCCACTGAGCTACCCAGCTGCCCCAGTAGTAACATTTTTATTAAATTGGCAGGGTCTAACCATGATCAATGAATATCTTTCCAATTATTTAAATATGGAGGCAGCTAGGAAGCTGGGCCAGAAGTCAGGAAGACTTGAGTTCAAATATGGCCTCAGACATTTATTAGCTGTGTGACCCCTAGACAAGTCATCTAATATCCGTTTGCCTTAAGCCACTGGAGAAGAAAATGGCAAACTACTCTGGTGTTTTGCAGGGAGAAAAAAACAAAACAAACCACCCATAGAAAGTATTAGCATACTATGAACCACCGAATAACAACAGATTATTTAAATATATCTTCATTTTTGTAGTGTTTTCTACTTGTATTTACAGAATTATTGGGTAGGTGTATGCCCAATTTTTTTTAAACATGCACTAGTTATTTTGAATGGAATTTCTCTTTCTGTTTTGTTTTTGTTTTTCATATGAATCTAAGCAGTATTTGAAGGAGAAAGCAGAGTGGAAGAGTGGCTTGAACGAGTCTGGAATCAGGAAGAGCTGGGTTCAAATCTCCCACCTTCCCACTCCCCCCCCAGATTTATAAGTTATCTGACAAGTTATTTGATTTCTATGTTCCTTAGTTCCTACATCTGTACAAAGAGCTGATAACCTCTTAAGTTAAAATATTATGATCCTAAAGTAGTTTAAAAAAAGTATCATAGAATCTCAGAGTTAGAAAGGACTGAAGAAGTCCAAACTTTTTCTAAACAAGAATCCCCTTCATAAAAAAACCAGAAAAGTGGTCACTAAGCTTTTACCTGAAGACTTAGAGTGTGGGTATTCTCATTCATTCAATCAACAAACATTTGTTAATTTTATGCTAGTAAAAAGAAAAAAATAGCAAAACAGTTCCTGTCCTCAAGAAACTCACATTCTCCAGGGGAGAAAGCACATTTGTATGGATAAACTGATACCAAAATACACATAAGAGACAGGGAGAAAGCAACATTAATTGAGAAGAGGCTGAGCATCAAAAGGGATTTATTGGGGGTAGCTGGGTAGCTCAGTGGACTGAGAGTCAGGCCCAGAGATGGGAGGTCCTAGGTTCAAATCTGGCCTCAGACACTTCCCAGCTGTGTGTCCCTGGGCAAGTCACTTGACCCCCATTGCCTACCCTTACCACTCTTCCACCTAGGAGGCAATACACAGAAGTTAAGGGTTTAAAAATGTTTAAAAAAAAAAAAGGGATGTATTGTCTAAGGTGCAGGGGAATTCGATCGAAAGCTCGACTTAAAGAGTAGTGCTATGAGGAGGTTGCTCAGGTGGCTAAGATAGCAGAAACACACTAGAAATTAGGAGAACGATAGAGAATTTCCAGAGCTAAGCACGAGGACTTTGACTAGATTAAATAGCTGGATAAACATATTTGTATGCACAAACCAAACCAAAAAACAAAAAACAGGAAAAAAAATCTGGGCTTTCTTTTTCTATCTTTACCTATTTGCACATTTTTACCTTAATAATATACTCATTATTATGGCCAACTCACGAAGACTCCAACGATTGGTGCAAAGATATATTGCAGACAACTTAAAAGAGAAGAATGGCAGGAGAGAGTGAGGAGACCGATGTACAATCACAGTGAAAAATCACCAATTTCTGTCTGCTTGATTTGGGTTTAAAAAGTTCTGAAAAAAATCTATTACTATATAGATCTAGGTTTATAAACTATCCACTGTGTTACCTGACTGGATAATTTATAAAATCAAAAGATCACAGAACAAGAATTGAAAGGGACTTTTTATTATTTTATTATTTACTCATTTTTTATTTACTAATTATTTATTACTATTTAATTACTAATAATCTACTACTATTATTAACATTTTATTATATTACAGATGAGGAAACTGAGGCTCAGGTAGGTTAAATGACTTGCCTAAGATCACACAAGTCATTAGTAGGTTCTGAACCCAGGTCCTTTAACTATAGTGCGTTTTCCTCTGTACTATGCAATTCTATGTTTTTAAAAGCATATTACAGGGGGCAGCTAGGGGGCTCACAGAGGAATAGAGACAGGAGGTCCTGGGTTCAAACTTGTCCTCAGACACTTCCTAGCTGGGTGGCCCATGGGAAGTTACTTTCCCTGACTGCCCAGCTCTTGCTGCTCTCTTCTGACTTAGAAATGATACTGACAGAAATTTTTTTTTAAAAAGTATATTATTGCTCAGTCTGAGAAGTAAAGACAGGATACGTAAACTAGACACAATTATGTTTAAAGATAAGGCACCTATCTGTTAGGAGAGTTTTTTATTAATTTCTCCTTTTTTATATTTGAGAGGAAAATGAGCAATACTATTTTTTTCAGTGAGAGACCCCTTGCTGTACATGTCTCAGTTAGAGACCCCCTGCTGTGCTGCCTGGCAGTTGGTGACAATTAGAAGGGTGTGGCTGAGTGTAGTTAGTAAGTTGCAGACCCTTGGAAGGGCTTTTTGACTCTGGGTCTCCTGGGGAGAGGGTGTGCTGTTAGCACTCTCTCTGGTTGGAGACAGAGAATGGAATTAAGGCCTTAATAACCTTATTGATTATTAATAACCTGGGTAGATAAGAAAGATAGATAGTGGTTATATTACTAGATAGAGAGAGTAGGAGAGTAGGCGAGGGCATAGGCCTAGTAGAAGATACTGCCCTCTCAGGCAGATAGATTTAGGGTTTTTTAGAGAAATTTAGTTAGGACTGAGATCTGGGGTATAGTTCCAAATTGCCATCCAGAATGGTTCACAATTCCATTTCTGGTTCCTTTTGGGAGCTGGGAGAGAAGTGGACATTTAGGACCAATTCTATCAACTGTGGCTCTAAGAAGCTGTATGTATCATGTGCAGTGGCTACAGCTGGCCAAACCATCTAGCCCCCGGGCCAGATGTGGCCCCCTGAAATGTTCTATCTAGCTGGGGACATTATTCCTAATCTGACAGATATAATGAGTAGGATACAATAGAATGAAACATTGAAAGAGTTGCTTTAGAAATAGACAGATAAGCATTTCCTTTCCTTTGGCCCCCTCTTTAAAAAGTTTGCCCACCACTGCTCTAGGTAGATGGGCTACACCACGTGGAAGGTAACCAAAGAGCCTCAAATCTGTTGGTGGATTGGGGGGGGGGGTGTCCGGTCTAAAGCATGTGAGACTCTCTAAGTGGAATGGATGGATGAGAATAGTTGGTTTCAATGGACATCGAGGGAGTAAAAGAAGGCACTGTGGAAAAAACACTTAGAGCTTGGTTGGATATCAAAGCTGTCACGGTCATCCACTGCTTCCCAGGCATTGCCAATCATCATGACTTTTGTCCTGCTGCTAGATTTGGATGATTCTGGAAGAAAAAGTGAAACTGATGACTTTGTGCAATTCTGTTTCACTTAAATGCATCCATTTCAGACATAAGTCAAGATATTACCCTGTGTTATCATTGGTCTTCAAAAATAAAGGACGAATAAATTATTTTCAGGAGGTCACAATAAGGTCTGGTTTTTCCTAAATACTTTGTATCTTCTCTGTAAGGTATGTTGAGAATTCATACTTCTACACCATCTTATGTGGATTATCTCCAGAATGGAATTCTGCTGTGTATACTTGGTCGAGTCCAACTGATCTTAGTGTCTTGGTCTTTTTTAAAGCCATTTCTATTTCCTCATGGAGAACAATGGAAACTTTAATGTTAAGACTGTACACATCTGGCAGCTTTGCTTCCAGTGTGGGAAGAAAGTGCTTATTACAGAAATGTTTACAGATATTTTCCATTTTCTGTCTGTTTGTTGTTTTCCAGTTTCATCCTTAAATCTGCTTCAGATGATTTGGCTTAATTGCATATCTTGCCACGTTTTCTGTAAACTTGTTTCTTTTCAGTGCTTTTCAGTTTTATGAGGTAATGTAAGATTTTGCAAACAAGTTTATATTCTAGAATGGTGCTGCCCTTGGCTGCTATCTCTGTTTGGCAAGGAGCTTAAGTGTTTGCTGTGTGTCAGATTTGTCAAAATCTTAATCCAAATTGCTATTACTAGTATTCAATATTAGGTGATTGCTAATGACAGTGGAAATCAAGGATTTAGAGCTAGAGGGTCCTTGAAGTCATCTAATCTAAGTCTGCTATTTTATAGAGAATCCAAGGTCTAGGGAAGTAAAGCAAATTGTCTAAAGGCATATAGTTAATAAATACTCAAGGCAGGATTTGAACCAGGTCCTCTAAGATTTTTGAGGGCCCATTAGTCAGTAAGGAGATCAAATCAGTCAATACATGAATAAATTAATTCAGGCTGTTCATTTGAAGGTCAAATACTGAAGTTGAAGCTTTAATACTTTGGCCATACAATGAGAAGAAAGAACTTGCTGGAAAAGACCCCGATGTTAGTTAAGATTAAAGGCAAAACAAGAACAAGTCAGCAGAGGATGAGATTGATAGTGTCATGAAGGAAACAGAGATTGGATAGACTATGGGAGATAACAGAGGATAGAAGGGCCTGGTGTGCTATGGTCTATGGGGTCAAGAAAAGTCAGTCACAGCTGAATGAATTTCGATTTCCTGACTCCAGAGGCAATGTTCTTCATACTGTACCATGAAGCCTTTTATCTTTAGAATAATTACTTCAATAACAACATTGCCAAATATCTAGGAAGAACTAGAGAGCAAGCAATAGTTTAAATTCTATTAAATATTGGTATAGTAAATAGCCCACTAGGATTAAAATGAGAACTGTGTTCAAATCTCAGCTCAGTCACTTATACCCTCTGTCTTGAGTCTCAGATTCTGTTTCCTCAATTTTAAAGGGAAGGAGTTGGAAGAGATCTCTACGATCAAAGGAAGGAGTTGGAAGAGAAGATCTCTAAGATCCTTTCCAGATACAAATGAAAGGAGAGAATAAGGGAAATAGACTTAGTTGTCTGGACAGGGGCAACCAGTGACTGGTTGGGGAAGGAAGTCAAAACTGCTTATGAATGTCCAAGTCTGGACTCTGCAAGTTAAAGATGAATAACCAGCCTACAAGAGTACACAGTCATAGAAAGTATGAGGGATGGCTCGAATTTAGTTGTTGGGAAGGTTCATTTGGATGTTTTATTGCCAGAGGAAACAAGCAACATGGAATAACACTTTTGGAGAGAAACAGTAATGAGGAATTTGGATGACATATTTTCTAAGGTCAAAACTGATAGCACTCTCCAGCTTTCAAATATAACTCAGGAATCTGTGTTTGCTTTTTATTTTCAAACATCTTCTCTGTGCCTCTTGACCTCCTACCAATCCTTTTATCCTACCAGGCTAAAGTTATTTCATTCATTCAATGAATATGTATGTAAGAGATTAGGGATAGGACCCAACAAAAGCCCCTTCCTCCAGTGAAGTCTTTAACTACATTAGGGCAGCTAGGTAGTGCAGCAAAGTACTGCGGCTTGGACAAGGAGACATCTTCCTGAGTTTAAATCCGGCCTCAGACACTAGCTGTGTGATCCTGGACAAGTCACTTTATCCTGTTTGCCACAGTTTCCTCATCTGTGATATAAGCTAGAAAAGGACATGGCAAACTACTCCAGTTTTTGCCAAGAAAACCCCAAATGGGGATTACTATGAGTTGGACAAGACTGAAAATAACTGAGTCAACTACAGTCTATTGGGAGAAATAATAGATGTTCACAAAAATATATGAAAAAAAGAGATGGAGAAGAAGTATCCCTAAAAGGCTTCACAAAGGAGATAGCACTTGAACTATGTTTTGAAAAAAAAAAAACTAGGGAGAAATGAGGAGGTGAAGCATTCTTAGAGTTGGGGCTGGGAGTTCAGGGAAGAGGCAGCCTGTAGAAAGGTATGGAGAAGAGAAAGATTTGTTGGAGTTTGATGGATGTGGATCAAAGCATAGTATCTGTCACACCAGTGTAATTACAGTTTTATTTTGGGATTTTGGTCTTGTGTGAGTGTGCTCTTACAATGATGACCATTATGGAAGTAGGTATTGCATGATGATAAAAATAAAATTGAAAAAAAGAAAAAAAGGAAGATATGGAGACGGAATATGGAATGTCACATATCAGAAGCAGTTAACAAGACCAGGTTGATTAGACCAAAGGATGCAAGGAAGGGAAGTAGAGATATAATAATTCTAAAAAGGCAGTGGGGGAATTTATGCACCAAACAGTTTATCTGATCCTGGAGAAAATGGGAAAGCACTAAAATTCACTAAGCAACGAAATGACATGGTCAGATCTGAGATTTAGGAATATCACATATATTTGTAGTACCTACTTCACAAGATTGAGATAATAGATACAAATCCCTTTGCAAACTTGAAAATGTTATATAAATGTGAGTGGTTGTTACTGTTATAAGCACCTGGGGAGAAAGTGGGTGTTGTGTGTGTATGATTTTATCTTTTTTTTTTTAATCTCCTACAGTGCTGGCCATACAGGAAATACTCAAGAAGGATTTTTTGATTAGTTGCTGGCCTTTTCTGGGCTGTATCTGATTCATACTGCAGTATTACTCTATCAATATTTTAATTGAACACAGAGAAAGAGTTGTTTTTTTTTTTGCTTTGACAAAAGAGGGCCTGTCATCAAAGTGATATTCAAATCACAGTTATCTGCCCTCAGGTGCTTGCAAGTTTCCTAAAGATGCTTTTATTTCCACACAAGTCAAAACTGCATTAAAAAAATGGATGTTAAAAGTTAAAGTAAACCATACAGCTGATTATTTTTAATTTAATAATGATAGGAGAAAATGATGGTAGTGGAAGGTAACTGGCTAACAGTCATTTCAAACTTGAAAAAGAACCACAACTTGGAAATAAGGTGGTTGACAAGCTTGTCCTTCATAGTATAGATTAGCATTGGAAACGACTAAAAATAATATAGGATTAAAACAATAACAACAAACCAATCTTTGACCTTTTATCATAGAATTGATACTTACTATTGGTTCTGAAGCAGAAGTAATGAAACAATTGGGATTAATGACTTATCCAGGATCACACAACTAGCAAGTATCTGAAGTTAGATCTTGAACCCAGGACCTTCCACCTCCAT
This sequence comes from Gracilinanus agilis, assembly GCF_016433145.1. Lineage (NCBI taxonomy): Eukaryota > Metazoa > Chordata > Mammalia > Didelphimorphia > Didelphidae > Gracilinanus > Gracilinanus agilis. The sequence continues at coordinate 252,077,789 of NC_058130.1, read as the reverse complement.
GCCTGGCTCTAAATGTACTCAACCACCTAGTCACATTTCTATCTTAGGAATGGCATTTTAATTTAGCTTCATCATTAATATTATTGCAATGGGGTTTGATTGATATGATCTGGTATTACTAAAACCTAAGAGTTGCTGATGGAAATAGTCCCCCATTTCTGAAATTATTTCCCTGCTAATGAGAAAGAGCTTAATGAAAAGCATTAAATATTTTCTTTGCCCTGAAAAAAAAAAAAACAAACCTCAAACAACACAAGAAAAGGTTAGCGGTAATGGGCTCAATCATTCTCGATGACCTCTAAGAATGAATGCCCTAATTAGATGCTTTATTTACAACTAGAGAATAACTTGAGTGCTGGGTAAAACAGAGCCTGCCAGATTGGATATTTACATAGGAATAGATTAATTTTAAAACAACACCAAAGATACTGTTTAAAAAAGTAAAGTGGAGTGTGATATCTCTGGATCTTGCTTTGTTTGTTGATTAAAAAGCGCAGTTTCTGTGCACAGAAACAAGAAAAACCTGCTACCCAGTCTGTGTGGTTGTGATAAATGATTAACACAACACCTGCTGAGAAATCATCTCTGCTGTCTTAATGTATAGCTAAATCTAAGCTGTTAAATTGGCATCGGAGAAGCATATTTCCGTTACGGTATAGTCTAAAAACAAAATGTAAGGGGGAGGGGTATGTTATAAAATCTGGAGAACCCTGCAATCTGTTCATCTTCTATGCATTTAGAAGGGCATGTCCTGCTGGATGCTATTATGAATGACTAAAAAACTTGAGTTCTAATGATAAAAACATCAAATCACCTAGGCTGATGTACTACGTCGTCCACAAAACGGTGGTCAGTGCTGCTCTCTCCACCAGTGAACAAGCATTTATTGAATGCTTTCTATGTATATGGCCCAATGCTAAGTACCAGAGGGGATTCTTTGATGGACCTATGATTTATCAATAGTGTGGCAGGGACATCTACTGCAATCCAAGACTAAAATAACATAAACATATATAAAATGGAATAGAATACCTTCTTTGTAGTCTTTCTTCTTTTGGCAAAGAAAAGAGAATTTCCATTAAAAAGAAAAGAGAATGAAGGAAAGTAGCATATACCACATATAAAACCCTGTGTTGAGAGTTCAGGGCTTTGCTCTGACATCACCCTCCGGAAGGAATCTATACTTTAAATTGTACATGGTTAACTTGGGGACACTGTCATTGAGACTGATTCTTAAGCATGTTAACACCAAAATACCATTCAGAAAAGATGCCTTAGAATGAAGAAGACTGGAGTCAATCCAAGAATAACATTAACTTACATTTAAAGTTCTATTTAGGATTATTTTGTGGCTTATTCTTTTCCAGCTGACTCCTGCCACTCAGGCAAACCAAATTAATTCTTTCTTTCTTTTGGATTCAGAAGACCTGATTCTGGTGCATATTTCTAATGAGACCCTGGGCAAGTCACTTTGTTCTAGGCCTTAACTTTAAAATAGAGTTAGACTAAGATTCTCAGTCCTTTTTGGTAACACAGATCCCCCCTCCCAACCCTCCCACAATCTGGTGAAGTCTATGGACACCTCAGAATATTTTTAAATGCAAAAAGTAAAATATTTAAAAATTACAAAGAAAACCAAATATAATGAAATGCATTTATTAATTAAAAAAATAATCCATAATACTAATTCATTGTTGATGGAGTTGTCAACTGATCCAACCATTCTGGAGGGCAATTTGGAACTATACCCAAAGGGCTATAAAACTGTATTTCCTTTGATCTGATAATGTCACTACAGGGTCTGTATTCCAAAGAGATGATAAAAAAGGGGAAAAGATCTACTTGTACAAAAATATTTATAGCTGCTTTTTTTTTGTGGTGGCAAAGAATTGGAAATTGAGGAGATGTCCATCACTTGGAGAATGGCTGAACAAATTGTGATACATGTCAATAATGGAATACTATTGTGCTATTAGAAATGATAAACAAGATGATTTCAGAAAAAGCTGGAAAGATCTGCAGGAACCGATGCAGAGCAAAATAAGCAGTACTAGGAGAACACTGTACATAATAACAGCAATATTGGACGATGATTATCTCTGAAAATTTGACTACTCTCAGCAATGCAATCCTGGGACAATCCTGAAAGACTTATGACAGGAAATGCTAACCACCTCTAGAGAAAGAATTGTTGGGAGTCATTTTTCACATTGGTGTATTTTGGTTTTATTTTGAGGTTTAGTTTATGTATGACTTTGCTCTTACAACAATGACCAATATAGAAATGTGTTATGCATGATAATAAAAAAATGAAAAAAAAAGTCCACAACAATTCTAGGTGGGTAAAGAATGGAAAGAAAATAAAACCAGGGTCATGACCTTTACCAGATCCACAACTACTTGGGATCAAGAGAAGAAAGAGAAACTGGGAGCTAATTTTTGTTTTTATTGTTACTCAAAAAGTAGAATTCAAAAATCTTCCAGATCTACCAGCAAATAAAGGAGATGATCTTAACTCCATTATATTTTCAAAGGAGAAAATGTATAAAAATGCTTCGAAAACCCTAAAGCACTTATAAATGTTAGCTAGTACTATTAATATTATCATTTGCTCTTAACATGCCCAGAGTCTGGTTTGTATTAGGATAACCTTGATAGTTTATTATTCATTGATTTTCATAGGTTATTAGATCCTGAATCTGATCAAGGAAATAGAGATAAGCCTTACTTTAAGAAAAATCAAAATATCAAACTTTGAATTTATAAAATAGATCAATTAGGGTGAAAATATTTGAAACCCAAAAATTTTATACAAGTATTCATTGCAGCATTGCTCTAAATCATAAATCCCTCTGATGAATTTAGAATGCGATTCAATTTATTATCAATATAATAAATAATATAAATATAAAAAATAAATAAAATCAATATAATAAAAAAAGAAAAGAATCCGTAGAGATCAGGCTAAGAACTCCTAGACTAGATGATCTCTAAGGTCCCTCCAGACTTGAAAATCCTATAAATTTTTGTTCTACGTAGGAAAAATAAAGAAAATGTATAACTCACAAATTATGACAAGGAGCTAGATAATAAGCTCAACAAATCAGTCCATCAACATGTTTATCTTGAACAAACTCTATAGACAGATAATGAGCAGGGCCCCAAAAGTGAGTAGACAGAGCAGATGGTGCTGACTGCATGTAGGAAACCACTTTAATCTGCTACTTTTTTTTCAAGTTATGGAGAATTGTGAATAGCAGCAGTTTTGAATGAGCCACATATTGACTGAGAAAATCACCAAATAATATCATCCATGTTGTATTGTATTTTTATTTTCCCCAACTTCCCAATTACATTTTAACTTGTTTCAAGAGTCTGACACCTCTGGTGTAGATCATTGAAGGGTTAACCAATTTGCCTGAGGTCATGGAGCCAGTATGTGTCAGCTCATTACACCAATAAAAAGTACAAGGTCAGGTCCCTAACCTACCTGCCACAGGAAGTCTTTCTTGGCCTCCCACTCCCAGTGTTAGTTATTGACACTATATATATCTTGTCAGATATTGCATATTCTCTCCCAAGAATGTGAACTCCTGAAAGCAGTGATCCTATTTTTTGCCTTTCTTTTTATTCCTAGCCGTAAGCATGTTGCCTGGCACATAGTAAAATAAATGCTTGTTGATTGAATATCCCTCTAAAATATAAATGTACTTACATCTACACTAAAAATAAAAAATGAAAGGAAATTGCTCTATGAAAGAACACCAGCTTACCTGGGAGTACCTGTTATTTTATCTAATAAATGAAGAAACCAGGGCATTATCACAAGTTAAAAGGAACCTGGAGAAGCTGGGAAATTCTTAACAGTGAGTAAATGTGGGAAGTTGATTTTTCAAGGCAAAGGAGGAGGCTTATACAAATGGGTCATGTTCACTTGGCTCTCCTAGGACAGTGTCTTCTTCTGTCCAAAGCTTGGAAAAAATGTCATGGGCCCTACGCTCTTGGCCTCCTTGGTCCTCTCGCTCCTTGGTTTCATGACATGGAGCTAAATTTGCAACTGCTGGTGGCAGCCCTGAGAAGAAGGGGAAGGGCAAAGCCGGAGTCGTAATATAAAGAATAAACTCCAATGAGAAGAGGACTCCTGGGATCCTGCCTTGCCACATCCCCAGTAGCCTTCTGCCTTGGTGATCAGAAGCTAGCACAGCTGTTTGTCTTTGCAGGGAGATTCTTATCTTGTACAGATAGCAGAAAGGACCGGGAACATGAAGGCGGGAGGGATTTGCCTCCCCTGTTAACTTTTAATTTAAAAAAAATTATTTATTATAATTTATTATTTTTATATTTAATTATATTTATTTTTTCCGTTAACTCTTAAAAAAAACTAGTTCACAATAGCACGTGTTGGTCAGTGGAGAAGATGCTTCTACTGTGGCTGCTGCAGATCGTCAGTTGTGTCTCTGGTGCTAAGTGTACAATAAACAGCCCACACTTAGATTTTGTACGTACCAAATTCAGAAAAAGAAACATGGCTTATATATTTGGATGAATATATTAGTTGGTAGGGTGCCTGAGTCTCTGGGGAGGAGGGGGGGTCATCATAATAATAACTTATATTGACTTGATGGTTTGTGTTTAACATAAACTTTTCTATGAGGTAGCTACACCAAATATTATTACTTCTCTTTTACTAGAGGGAAAAAATGTGTCAGTGAAGAGAACTAATAAATAATAGCTAATGCCAATGAATGTGAGCAGGGGATGGATGTAGAATGCAGATTTGACTCAATATAAAGTGGAATTCTGCCAGGGAACTGAATCAGACAAATTAACATTTGTGTGCTCAAGAGAGTTCTTGTTATTTACAAATCTGTTTTATGTGGCATTATTCATTACTTTAGCAGTAGGGGGTCAAAACTTTTTGTTCAAGTTTTTAGAAATAAGAAAATTTTATTCCTAAACAAACATTTGTCAAGAATTCTGATGACAGCATCTCTGTTTAGTAATACTTCTCTGAATAACAGTTGCTTACATTTATAGGTTGCCTTAAATTTTGCAACATACTTCACATCATATCTTTTCATCAAATTTATGAAGTAAATATGATTATCATAAACCTTATTTTACAGATGAAGAAATTAAGACCAAGCTACTTGAATTGGGCAATACAGAAAATCTGAGGAAGGACTCAAGCCCAAATCTGCCCAATTCCAAGGTCAGAATGCTATCTCCTCTGATACTAAAATCAAATACTAAAGCAACCTTATTAACACCTGACTCTACCTCTCAGCTGGTGAATGAGGTAGATATGATATGAACAAGGTACCTAGGATGAAGTAATAAAGTTAGGAGGCAACTATAAAATTTCCCAATGCATTTGTCTCAGACCTCAAAGCCTTTACTAAGTGCCAGTGAATTGCTGGGGAATATTTCTGATATTTGAAAGGTTGTCCCATGGAAGAAGAGTCACGCTCTTTTGCTTAGCACTAGGGACGGGACCAAGTCCTAAAGGGAAGAAATTTTAGGGAAGTTGACTTCTGCTGAATATTACTTCTGCCTCTCTGATTGGAAGGCAGAGCAAAAAAACTCTTCCAATCTTTCTTTGAAGAGATTCCAGAAGCCTAGCCAACTCTTCCATTTCCTACCAGTTTCACTACTTGTTTTAAACTTGCCACCACCAACTCCTCCATCTCCTAAAGCATATACCGAGGAAAGAGCATCATGGAGATTGTTTCAGCTTTGTTACTCAAGCCATATCAATATCCTCAGCTGCCTTGCCCCTCTGATTGGAAGGGAGAGTAAAAAACTCCTCCTAAAGTCTCCCTTTGAAGAGGGAACAGAAGCCAGCCAATTCTTCCTTTGCTACTAGCTGACTGCTTGGTTTCAGCTCTACCATCATCATCCCTTACAGGTAATATTCATCCCCGCCTTTCAGCTTCCTTTTGTGATTTCCCCATTAAATTATAAACTCCTTGAGTGCAGAAGTGTCTTTCTTTCTCTTATTTGTATCCCCATGGCTTTAGCACCATTGTAGGTGCTTAATAAATATTCACTGTATTGTATTATTATAATATGAGGAAGAACTTTCTAAGATTTAAAAAAAGGAATAGATTGCCTGTCCTTTGAGGTAGGGTGTCTCCAATCCCTGGGGGAGTTTAAGTGGAAGCTAGAGGACTACTTTCCAGAAATGTTATAGAAAATATATGTACATTGGGTGAAGGGATAGAGTAGATGGTTTCTCTTCCAATTCTATAATCCTATCCGACCACAGTGTCCTCAGGATGATGGCAACTCAAAAAAAGCATTTAAGATCAATATGCTGTTTTACTCTTCATAACTTCATGTAAAATTTTCCAAGTTAAAAAAATTAAATTAAAATTGCTTATCACTTTTTATGATGGTGCAGCATTATTCCATCAGCAATCATATGTTATAAGTTCTTTTGGACATGGCTGATGTGGGAAATCTTTTTGTTGACTTGGCATATTTGTTACAAGGGAATGACTTATCTTCCTTCCCTTTATTTCTTTTTCTATTTTGGGAGGGAAGTTGAGGTAAGAGGTAGGGTTGTTAAGAAGAAAAGGAAAGAAATAAAAGAGTGTCACTGAAGCATTTTAAGAAATATTCAGAAGAAAAGGGAGGTCAGAAGGATATCCTTGAAACTAAATATTAAATTTATTATATGTTTAAAAGGGAGCTATGTGTAATAGATTTGTGCTTTTATGTATAATCCTCTTTTTCTATTCTACTTTGCATATGGAAATACTCATTTTACTGGCTGCTCATGTTCAGAATAAAATTAAATAAAGTTTAAGAGAATGGGAAAAAACCCCCATCAATTTGTTGAGAGAGCCTGAGCATCTGACTCTCTTTTCTTTAATGCTTCTCCTTCTTATGCCCATCACAACAAAAGGAATGGGTATCAGACATTTGCATCTTATGGCAACTTTGTTAGGATGTGAATAGCAAAGAACACATTTGATAATGTTCTTAGAAGAATTCAATTAATGTGAATCTTTTGGGACCACATTCTTTATTACTTCAGTATAAACTCTAATTCTGTTTTAGTGAATTTCTGTAGGGAATATTGCTATGGCTGTGTTCAAGGAAAGCTGCCATCTCCTAGGTCCCAACGTGGGACCTGATGCATATTAGCAGGGCATCTCAGAGACTGGAAAAACACCTATTTCTTTAGTTTAACCAATGAGAATTTTTTAAAGCACTTATTATGTGTGGTGTGTTGGGAAGAACCCAAAGGTAAAGAAGTCATTGTTGCTGCTACCAAGGAGCTTAAAATTAGTTGGGTGAGACAAGACACAAACTCAGGGAAAAAACCAAACCTAAACAAATCTGCAACACAAGATACTACTGGATGAATCTGTAATAGAGGATGGGAAAAAAGGCATTTTAGGAATTCTCTATTGGGAGAGGTATGGAGATGTTCAGAGAAGGCTTCCCAGAAGAGGTAATTAATGAGTTAGGACTATATAGGAGAAAGGAGATGGATCCTTCCATACTTCAAGGTTCTAAAATTTCACTGGCATCAGTACTTACTCCACTGATTGAGACTTCTCTATGATTTAGTAAATGTTCTTTACATATTGCTGTGATTGAAAAAATTAATCATATAGTCAACATCAAAATCAAAATAATCAAACTTTTAGTTATAAAACTCTCCAAATCTGGCTGCACTGGTTCAAGAATTACAATGCATTGTCTAGTCCGTCTACTACTTGGTAAAGTGAACCTTGGAGTGGTATAGTTTTTCAAAACACAGGGCACCTTTATTTTACACTGAAATATTGGAATGGGACTATGGTGGAGGAATTGATTAATAAGTGCATCATCCCTTCCAGGCTTCTGCAGCAATCTATCAAAAAGTAAAGAAAGAAAAGAGAGCCATGGAAGCATTTTAAGAAATACACAGAAGAGAAGGAAGAACGAAGGAAATGCAGACAAAGCAGGATATCCTTGAAAATGTGTGTTGAATTTATTATATTCTTTGAAAAAAATTTATTATATTCTTAAAAGAGAGCTCTATGTAATAAGAGATTTGTAGTTCAGGTGTGGATCCCCAGGTGCCTGCTGCCTCAGGTTCCAGGTTGATCTATAGCTTACAAGCCCTCACTGGTGTACTTCCCCTTAACAATCAAGTAGTAGACATATAGATAGAAAGTATTCCCTCTCATCAATTTGTGAGCTCTCACTATCTTTTCCTCCAATGGTAGTGATGTATATATAGGAAATACACAAGTCCAGTGCAACTCACAATTCTGTTACTAAATGGCCAGAAGTCCTTCATTTCTTTATGGAGTGGTGATGCAGCTCCATACTGCATGGGTTGTTCATTTGGGGTCTTAAGGTCTGCTTTTTCCTCCCAACTTCCAGGGCTAGTTCTCTCAAGTCCATAGTCAGTTCTCTTTTCTGTTGCAAGATGTCCCACTACTGGAAGCCTTTTCCTCTTTCAAGTGCCTGACTGACTCGCGTATCCAGGCTTATTTGGAGAATGTGTCTCCACTTCCTGCTAGCTGCTGTTTCCTACTGGTTGAGCAGCTGTGTTTAAGAGCATCATGCTTGGGGTAGCGAGGAAGTTCAGTAGACTGACAGCCAGGTAGAGAAGAGAAGATCCTGGGTTCAAATCTGGTCTCAGGTACTTCTTGACTTTGTGACCCTAAGCAATTTTCTTAACTGCATATGTCTAGCCCTTACCACTCTTCTGTATTAGAATCAATATTTAGCAAAGGTTTTTAATTTAAAAAAGGGTTTTTAATTAAAAAGAAAAAGGCACAGGAGGTCCTAGGTTCAAACCCGGCCTCAGCCACTTCCCAGCTGTGTGACCCTGGGCAAGTCACTTGACCCCCATTGCCCACCCTTACCAATCTTCCACCTATGAGACAATACACCGAAGTACAAGGGTTTAAAAAAAAAAAAGAAAAAGAAAAAGGCAACATGGTCATTGGGGGTGTAGTAGGGAAGATGAGAAAGAAAATCTTTTTTTCTCCTTCCCCACACACAGCACCTACCTGGCACTCGCTTAAACCAGTGATGGGCAAACTTTTTAAAGAGGGGGCCAAAGGAAAGGAAATGCTCATCTGTCAGTCTGTTTCTAAGGCATCTCTTTTGAAGTTTCATTGTATTGTGTCCTACTCATTGTATTTGTCAGATTAGGAATAATGTCTCAGGGGCTGGATAGAACATTTCAGGGGGCTGCATCTGGCTCATGGGCCATAGTTTGCCTATCACTGGCTTAAACTGATACATTTTATAGATGACTAGGGATTGTGCTGATCTCCCAGACAATGGGGATCTATCAGTCCTTCTAATTCAATCTATCCAGGACTTCACATTTCCTAAGATGTTAATGATTTGTTAGTATAATAAAATCTCTTTATATCCTCCTGATATCTTGAAGTACTGACACCCTTTCCTTCAGTGATTAGATCCTGGACTTTCTGTTTTAATTTATGCATTTAAAAATATGATTCTGAGTGGTGGGGCCCACAGATCTTAATAAGACTGCCATAGAGGTCCAAGACATAAAAAGCCAAGAACTCTTGCTCTGATGCATGGAGCTCCCATTTAGTGCTGGTTTCAGGCAAAGACCCAGCTGGGTGGTGGGTGACCAATACAGCCCAAGAAGAGTGAGTAGCCCAAGGCTGGGACTGGGGATGCTGGTAGGGCTTCTGGAGTCCCCCACGAGCCTCTGGATTCAAAGAAGGGTAAATAAACCATGGAGTGATGTCTATGAGTGCATAACATGACAATTTCTGAGTTCTAAGCGATCAGTCCACGTGTTCCTATGTCCTCTGCGCTAAAACAGTCCTTCAGTGTAGACTGAGCACAGTGACAGTCTCTGGCTCGGGGTGATGAGTCAGTTTTGGGCTTGGACTTCCATTGGGGAGCCTCCACACTGGAACTGGAAGCCCCTCTCAGAGGCTTCTCCACCTTGGTCTAAGTCTGGGGACTACTCCCAGAAGCAGCAGGGAAGGGGGAGGTTTGTGTGAGAGGGATAGGAACTGGAGTTCTTACTGGTAGTGTTTTACTGCTTACTGGTGGGGTGTATTTCTTTCTTTCTAGGAATATGTAGAAAACTTGATTACAAAAAATTCTGGTTTTCAGTTGTTTAGAGCTTTATGAAGTATGGAGATTTTACTTTGCTTTAAGAAATTTCTATCCATGGAAATCCAGATTTATAGAATTAAGACATAGAGGAGGGTGATAATACAAAAAGGATCAGGGTAAATAAAATATACTGTGAAGTTAACCAATCATTTAAAAATGGTTAATTATAAGAATATCTGTAAATGAGAGCAAATGAGATAGGTGTGGGAGATATTATTTGGGGCAAAGGCAACTGTGGCTCAGTGGTTCAGCGTACGGGGTCTGGAATTTATATCTAGCCTTAGATATTTCCTAGCTGTGTGACTTTGGGCAAATCACTCTGCCTATAGGAGGGAGGTAGGTGGCTCGGTGGATGGAATGTTGGGCCTGGAGTCAGGAAGATCTGGATGCAAATCTGGCCTCAGACACTTCCTAGCTGTGGGATGCTGGGCAAGTCTCTTAATTGCTAATTACCTGATAAAATGAACCATTGGAGAAGGAAATGGGAAAAAAAAAGAAAGAAAAAGGAAAAACAAAACAAAACAAAAAGAAGGAAATGGTAAACTACTCCAGTATCCTTACCAAGAAAATCTGAGGGATAGCTATGGAGTCACAAAGAGTAGGACTCAACTAAAAAAATGAACAACAATTGGCTAGGTAGCCAGGCGGCTAGGAAATAGAGCCACTGGATCTGGAGTCAGGACGACCTGGGTGTAAATCTGGCCTCACACATTTGCTAGCTGCATGATCCTGAGCAAGTCACTTAGCTTCTTTTTGCTTCCGTTTCTTCCTCTATAAAATGGGGATAATAATAGCATCTATTCCCTGGGTTGATGTGAGGATTGAATGAGAAGGTAATCGTACATTGCTTGGCATGGGGCCTGCATGTAGTAAGTGCTCTATAAATGTTTGTGATTGGGATTGTTGTTATTATTAAGCAACTAATATGAGGAAAGTGTTTTTTGATGGGATAGACTTGTGATTTCCAATGTCATAATAAGCAAATTCCCTTTACAAAGAATATCTGTTTCTGGTTGGAAACATGTGCCCGGGCCCCAAACGCCATACTGTGCTGCAGTTGGCAGAAAGATCTGTTCAGATCTCTGTTTTTCTACTAACTAGGTCTGTGTTAGGGAAGTCACTTGATCTCTTCATCTCAGTTTTTTCATCTGTACAGTATATTTGATATCTCTAAGGCCCTTTCCAGCTCTAAATCTATGACCTCATAAACTTTTTTGGCAATAATTGGAATGACGTTATTCACTGGAATAAAAATCTACACATTTTTAGAAGGACAAGCAGTAAGGAATGAGAATAGTTGGATGACTCATTGTTTTTTCTTATTCTTCATCTATGATAAAGAGGATGTGCTATATTAAAAATATTAAATACTATATATTAAAACATAAAATACATTCTATGTTAAACTATATAACATGTAATTTATAAAATATACAAAATATGTAAAAGAATGTACTATATATATAAAGAATATACAAATATATAAAAGATTACTTTACATATAATAATGGACTATAATTAAGAAAATTTCCACCATATAAAGGATTTGTGTTGGTGAATCAGACTAGTGATTTCACTTATATAGGGGATTTCCATGGAGGAAACTCCCTGTCCTAATGGAGAACAGCCTCTGCTCTATAACTGAGGGATGGTATCAGAGTCTTGCCGAAGGCACTGAGAGGTTAAGCAATATGCCCGTATGATATAACTCAGGTCTTCCAGGCTTAGAGGCCAGTTCTTTATATCTAACATGCCCTGATGCCTCTCACAAAGTAGGTTAAATGAGAAAAAACTGGGTGAAGGTGATGATCAGATAGGTAGATATCTAACCCTGCAGCTGATTACATCTTACAGTAGACCTCTGAATAATTATATCTAACTAAAAGTAAAAATTGGGCTAACTCAATTGGTAGTGGGATGTACTTCATGGGAGTTCTTCCAACAAAGCTGGATGGACCACCATTCAGGTGGGCTTCTGACTGGACGTGATGGCTATGGAGGTCCTGAGATCTAAGAGTTGGGTTGCAAACCCCAAGGCGGCATCACAATTTAGCAGTTAAGTTAAAAAGGTTATCAGAACTTGAGGATAAAGGGAATTCCTCTTTGAACTTACATTTGCTTTTCCAGTGGGACAGTAGGATCAACTCTTTCTCCCAATATCCCACAGAACTCTGGGCTTCCATGCTTGATTGGCTTGAAGCCTCCACCTGGGGCTCGGAGCTGTCGACGCCTGTCTCTGGAAGGTGAGGGGGAAGACTGCCTCTTCTCATTACCATTAAACTGAGCTGCAAGAGATAAAGAGGAAAGAGTTATCAGAGACAGTAAGAAGCCGAGATATCATTTTTTATAAAGTGCAAAAGTCTGAAGATAGGTCCAATTTGTTAAAAAGCTTTCTTCAAATGATAAGGGATAATGTTTACCCCTACTCAGATGGTATTTAATGCTTTAAGTGAAGAAAAATTTTCCCAGTAAGATGTCCCACTGAGGTAATTTTTCTAGCAGTTAAAATTGCAAAGCTAAAAATATTTTTGGCTTTTGAGGACTTGATAATCCAGATGCCCTGAAATCATGCATGAGGCAACTGTTGGTGTTGTTTGTTTAAAATATTTAATGTGAGTGTAACTGGAATGAGGTGCTATCAAGATGACTAAATTATGTAGTGCAAAAGGGTGCATAGTAGCCCTGCAAAGCTTTACTGCAGAGTTTCTGACAATTGAAAAGGGTTTAGAATCCTGAGGTTAGACAGTTGACCCTGGAGGACTCGAGGAGAGTAGGATGGTCAACTGAGCTCTATCTTTGGACTGAAAATCTGGCCTATATTCTGCAGCTTTTCTCTTAAAATTTGTTAGCTTAACTATTTCCTTTGGATCTCCCTAACCTCCCTTATTCCCAATCATCATTTTCCCTTCCTAAATTTCTTGGGGTTTTTGAAAGGAGGGTGGATCTGGGTGGTAGCTTTCAAACTTGGTAGATTTAGTTTCCCCGTGGTCAAGTAGGGCTTACCCTTGTTACAAATTATCTCTTGAATCATTGTATCCAACTTTCCTAACCTTATAGGCTACAAAAAAAACAAAACAAAACAAAAAAAAACAAAAAAAAACCTCTCGGGGCTGAGTTAGGCTGGTCCTTTCTCAGTCTCACATTCCTGTCTCCCTCCCCCACCTAAAGCTTTCTCTAGGCGGCTGTTAGAGTTACCTTGTATTCCTCCATCCCTTCCAATCAACCCTAAAACTCAATAAACCCTGTTTGTCACTTAATCAAACCTTTGGCTAATTCATTAGTTGATTGATAAGAGACAGAGAAGGGGAGAAAGGAATAATATTGTCTCTGGGTCCTGAAGGGAATTGGAGGTGTCCATTTTGGAGGAAGTGCAATCTCAATACTTCCTCTGAACTCTTCCTTTGTGAACCTGAGAAACTGACTAGAAAGCCCTCTACTCAGTTTCAAGCCTTTCTTGGCTGGCCCTAACCTTTGTCTGTAGTCCTGCCCTTCCTACCTGGAGAGCTCAGTCTGTTTCCCTTCAGTGTCTCTGTCTCAAACCTGTGTCCCAGTCTGTGTCTCCCAGGCTGTAGCTGCTTGCCCAAAATATCTCATCCTCTCCCTTGCAACTCTTTATACCTCTGTGTTTATATTCCCTAAACTCAGTCATTCCCTTACTTCTCCTACCACCTCAATTTACTGCCTTCACCATTGTACCTTTCTTATCCACTTTACTGCCTTAGGGATCCACAAACCCTATCCGCAGTGCTGTATTCCCTATTACAACCTTACCTCTGCCTTAATTTCCCTATTACCTCTAGCCTATTCCCTTATTACGACCACTTTACCACCCTACTAGGTTAATCCCCTTATAACAATTACCATTTCTTCCATAACTCATTATGACTGATGGGTATTCAGATTGGGCTAGGTTCATTTTGTCCTCATTTCAATTATTATAAAAACGTGAAATATTCTTTTGAAAATTGTTATGGATAGGGCTTACACCCGAGATTAGATAAGAACAGTCCCAGAATACTTATTTACCCTCTGATATCAAATTTAATCATCTATATGCTAGTAATCTATAGTTAAAGAATGAGTCATGTATTTGAGAACTTATGCCTGGCTTGGGATGCAAGAATAATCCAATATTAAAGCCACAACAACCAGCTCTACATGCCATATTGGAACTGTTATGAATTTAGGAAAGAACGATCTAGGGCTCTCCACTCGCATGACATTCAGCCCATTGCTGAGCAGCTATAGATTTTTATTTTTAAGTGAGATGATGGTTTGGGTATGTAAAAGTGAAATCGACTCGCTGCTACCATCTGAGCAAAGTATACCTTTGTTCAGCGGAATAAAATCAGTTACTTCAACCTAATTGGGATAAAGCTAATTAATAGGTGCTTCTCGCCTCTCACTATTCTCAGAGATCTGTTTCCTACTTTGAAGTTAGACTTAAAAAAAACCAAACATCTTAGTATCAACTGTAAGATAAAAGGGCAAGGGCTAGTTGAACTGAGTTAAACAGTCACACAGCTTGAAAGTGTATGAAGCCAGGTTTGAACCCAAGGTCCTCCCTGACTCCAGGCTTGATGCTCTATCCACTGTGCTACCCAGCTGTCCCTGAAACCAGTCTTGATTTAAAAGTAAAGAATCCCTTGGGGAATTGTTAACATAGTCCCCCTTGAAAAAAGCAGCTTAAGAAAGCACATCAGAATTCCTATTACCATGACTTTAATGAGACATGGCGAGATCACAGCTTTCTAAATACATATATTACAGGCACATCTTGAAGACAACAAATAACGTGATAAGAAACTGAAACCCCACGAATGCCTCCAGTTGTGGTACAAAGAGATGCCACTGGAAACCTCTGCAGGGTTCCTACTGTCTCTTAGGGACAGGTGCTAGCCAGCATCCTAGCCTTAACCTTAAGGGTACACAAAGGGGCAGGGGGATGAGCTCCCTTACCACCAGTAAGGCAGAACTCATTTATTGAATCTGAGAACTCTTGGCTTTTCCAGACTCGCCTGATGCTCGAAAAGACACAATATACCCTTAGTAGTAATGGAAGAACCCTGCAGGAAGCACTCTAGTTACTATGCTAACATTAAAAAAACTTCAATGAAATAATGTATCTAATGATATAATAGTTAGCAATTATATAGTGCTCTAACATTTGCAAAGACAGCTAGGTAGCACCACGGATAGAGTGCTAACCCTGGAGTCAGGAAGACCCATGTTCAAATATGATCCCAGACACTTTATTAGCTTTGTGATCCTGGACAAGTCACTTCACTCTGTTTGCCTCAGTTTCTTCTTATATAAAATGAGCTGGAGAAGGAACAGCAAGTTGCTCCAGTAGCTTTGCCATGAAAATACCAAATTGAGTTGGACAGGAATGAAATGACTGAATACCACCAGGATTTGCAAAGTGCTTCACATATGCTATCACATTTGTGTTTTGCAACAAAACAGAATTATTATCCTCATTTTACAAGTGAGAAAAATGAGGTGTTGAGAGTTACTTGTGTATGGTTCTACAGCGAGTATCAGAGGCAGGACCAAGGCTTTCATAAACTTCAATTCTAACTAAACACACCATCTAATTCTACTTCATGGTCAATAATGAAAAGATACACATCAGAGTTCATAGGGTCTTATAGTTAAGAGTTGCAAAGGACCTTAAAAATTCCTGTAGCCTGATCCAACTCACTTTATAGACGAGGAAACTGAGGCCTGGGGAGATGTAATTATTTGCCAAAGGTCACATATGGTAGAGGAACTCAACCCTTATCCTCTTCAATCCAGCATTCTTTCCACTCTGTCATTATGCAAGGGTTGCCATGTTTTCCATTCTTTTAAGTATTGTAATCAAAATGCAAACTTCTGTTTGAAACCAAAATATCTTCACAACTCATTTTCCTTTTTGGTTAATATTTGTGTGTCATCCACATTTCTTCCCCAAAATATAGTTTAGAGACATGAAAACATTTCCTTTCATGATTTCAGCACATGACACAAATGCTTCCTTCAAAAATTCAGAAAGGAAGAATTCTGCAAATGAATCAGGGCTAAAGGGTAGTTGCAAACTGGAAATCAGCTATTATTTTTGTTTTTCTTTTTTAAAACCCTTACTTTCCATCTTAGAACATACTGTAGATTGGTTCCAAGGCAAAAGAGTGAAAGGCAATGTTGATTAAATGACTTGTCCAGGGCCACACAGCTAAGAACTATCTGAGGCTAGATTTGAACGCTGGATTCTAGGTTTGCCTTTCAATACACTGAGCCACCTAGCTGCTCCCTATTATTTTTGATAAGAATAAAATTGGGGTGGGAGAAGCAGCCACTCTAATATGGAAATATTCTGTCTGCCAGGGATAGATGAATACTAATATACTAGCTTTGTGCCTAGAGCCCCTGAACAATATACTTAATTAGATACTGAAAACCATTTAACTTAACCCAGCAAAAATAAGCCCTCTAACACATTTTCCTGGCTGTAACCATCATAGTAATATTGTGATGGTAATGCTGTATTTAAAAATCAGTACCCACATGAAATCCTTTGACAAAGAAGCATGTAGTTTAAATTTGAAGGCTCCTGCAGATTAATGTCTCAGCCAGGATGACATAAACATCTGGCTTGGAGATCCTGATTCATTAAAAAAAGGAAAAAGAATTTCAAGTGACTCTAGAAAGAGAAAAGTGTGTGACAAATAATCCCAGCTGCTGAAACGAGGCATCTAGTCAATCAATGGTAGTTGTTAAACATACTGGGGTTCTAGTATGGAAGATTATACTCTAATCCCTGGGTAAGGTAGAGAAAGAGGCAAAATTCCTTCTAGGAGACTCAGACTGGTACAATAGAGAAAGCAATTAGTTCTATGGGTCAGGAAACCTAGCTACTGGGTTAAGTACTTCAGTGGTCCCCAGGCTTTTGATCTGAAAATAAGTGGGGGACAAGGCAGAATTTTTGAGTTCCCCCACCGTCTATGATTAGATGACAAATACATTTTTTGATTATAGTAGAAGCATGAACTTTTGAAATCACAAATCTTATTTTATTTTTAAATTTTGTTTTTATTGCCATGTAAAACACATTCCATACTGGTCACTGTTGTCAGAGCCCACTCATATATAACCAAAACCTCAAAATAAAATCATAAACACACTGATGTGAAAGATGACTCCAACAGCTCTTTCTCTGGCGGTGATAGCATTCCCCATCATAAGTCTTTGAGGATTATTGCAGATCATTGCATTGCTGGGAGTAGTCAAGTAGAAATCACAAATTTTAGAGTCTGCAGTGTTCTTAACATGCCAAATACTGTTCATTTTTGTACCTATGGAGCCTTACAAATATAATAAACAAAAATATATAGCAGGATGGGTGCCATCCTTTTGCTCACATTTTAAAAAATTGATCCTATTATTTATTTCTCCTTTTTTTTCCTGCTTTAAATTATTGGAGGAAAAAATCCAACTCTGGAAACATACTCTAAATTACTAAATTACTCTAAGGACAGTTCTTTTCTTTTAAAAATTGCTATTGGTTTCTTTAATCATAATTTAAATTTTCCTAAAAATGTAATTAATTAATTAAAATCCTTACCTTCCATCTTAGAATCAATACTATGTATTGGTTCCAAGGTAGAAGAGCAGTAAGGATTAGGCAATGGGGGTTAAGTGACTTGCCCAGGGTCACACAGCTAGGAAGTGTCTGCCACCCAGCTTCCCCAGTTTCTTTAATTTTTAAAATCATTTACAATTCCTAGTAGAGAACTCCTTTTGTTGATTGATCCAGATGCAGTTTCCTCACATGTCAAATGGGAATATTACCTGCATCTGCCTTCTAAGGTTGTTCAAAGGATCAGCTACCCAATTTGAGTGCTTTGAAAATCTGAAAGCAGTATATACCTGCTAGCAATTACTGTTGTTGCTACCGTCTGCATCGAATGAATTATTATATTGTATTATATTATATTACTTGTTTCATATTTATTATATAATTATATTGTATAATAAAAATATTGTTGTCATTGCTAAAATATCCCTCCTTTTCTTCTTTCAGAGAGACATATACAAATAAAAGAGAAAAAAAAAAACAGTTCCGCAAAACTAACCAACACTGAAGAAGTCTCACATTATATGCGGTGTTTGTCACCATAACCTCCCACTCCTTCCCACTTCTGCCAAAGGAGAGGGGAATTCCTTCTCTTCTCACTTCTTTAGGTGTTGACAAGCGTGGTCATTATACTTTTGAAGGATACAGTTTTGATTATTTAGTCGTTATTTCTACTTATATTGGTGTAGTCACAGTATATTTGCTTTCCCTAGTTGTTTACTTCATTTTGTATCAGTTTATAGAAATCTTCCCATGCATCTCTATATTTAACTTTTTTTCTCATTCAAATTTTTAAAACAGTGAAGTAATAATATTCTGTTATGTTCATGGACCCCAAAGAATTCCGCAGTATATAGGTTTGGCTCATATTTTCAAAGGGTTCTCTTGCATTTGAATTAATTTCAACTTTTTGGGGCCCAAGCTTTTTCATTTGCAAAATTAAGATTTGAAGTAGAGGACTTTTAAAGTACCTTCTAGCTTTAAATTGTGAATCCATGATTTACTTCCTCTAAGTCTCAATTTCCCCATTAATAAAATGAGAAGAAATGACTGCTAAGGTTTGTTTCAGTTCCAAAATTGTGGGATTTGTTAATCCTCCAAAGACTTAGAACACTGACTAACAGAAATGAGATAATCCCTTATAATGAGGATATCTGGTCATCCTCCCAGGGGTCGTGTCCACATCTTATTTACCAAGAAATCAGAGTCTGGTGAAGGTTAAATCTTAAGTAAAGACTAGCCCCTGGAGACAGTATAGCATGGTTTCTGCTTTACTTGGGAAAAAATATTTAACAGGCAAAACTACTAAATCACATAGCAAAGAACCTGGCAATCACAAGAAACAATGCAGAAAAGTTAATCGGATTGTTCATGGTAAAGGTGGCTGATATTTCAGTGGACAGATCACTGGGTTTGGAGTCTGGGAGATCAGAGTTCAAATTTGGTCTCAGATACTTGCTGCAAGACCCTGGAAAATTGCTTACCCTGTGCTTCCCTCAGTTTCCTTAACTGTAAAATGGGGAAAATAAGTGCATCTGTCTTCCAGTTGTTCAGTAGTATCTGACTCTGTGACTCTATTTGGGGTTTTCTTAAGCAGCCTCAAAGTTTCCTCCTCTTTAAATTGAAGGGGTTAGACAACAGCCTCCCAACCTCCTTTCCAACTATACATGTGGGATCCTATAGACAAAACTCTACAGATACTAGAGTGGCTTGCCATTTCCTTTTCCAGCTTAACTTTACAGATGAAAAAACTAAGGCAAATGGGGTTACATGCTTTGTCCAGGGTCATGTAGCTAGTAAGTGTCTGAGGCTAGACTTGAACTTGGGAAGAGGAATCTTCCTGACTCTGGGCTCTGATATTCTACCCACTGCCCCATCTACCTGTCCACCTTCCAGGGAAAATGGGATCATATTTGTAAAGTGGTTGGCACATAGTAGGTGTTATATAAATATTATTATTATTATTATATTTGTGAAAAGGAGCTTAGCACAATGACTGGCACAGAGCAGCTCCTTTATAAATGTTTATTTCCTCTCCCTTCCCCAGTCTTTGACCTTGGCTTTATTTGACTCCAAATCCGTATTTCCTATAAAACCACAATTATTTCTAACCCAATGCAAATTTTTGTTATAGGCTCCTATATGTAGAATTGGAAAGGAAGTTAGGAGGTATTGCTGTCTAAGCCCTTTGATTTACAGATGAGGAAACTTGAGGATGGTTAAATAACTTGTCCAAAGTGGGTTAGAGTAAGTAATAGAGTTGGGATTTGAACCCAGGTCTTCTTATTCTAGGGCCAATGCTTCCCCCTTGTACTAATGGAGGGGAGAGGGGAGAGAGGATGTGGAGCGTGTACATAAGTTAAGAGATGGCAGATGGAAGGCTGCCGACGGAGACTAGCAAGAAGGCCAGTTTGATTGGCTTATAAAGCACATCGTCAGCCTGGAAAGTATGGCAACCAGAATAGAATATAAAGGAGTTTAAAAGAAAAACAGTGTTTTCATTCTATCCTAGAGACAGAGAAGAATGGAAAATAGAATGGGGTCAGATTTTCCCTCTTCTTTCCTTTCTTTGTAAGGATAGTGGTTAGCACCGTGGCCTCACATATAATTGTTGTTTGTTCTTTGTTTCTGAAGAAGACCAAGGACAACAGGATGCTGTCTTGACTTGCATGTGAGTTGGATTTAAGAGACAGTCATACAAAGTCATTGGCCTCATTCTTAGTCACCGAAGTCTGTTGGCAAGTCGAAATTTCAGAACGGATGGATGATGACCTTGAATTCAGTGAATGACCATTGTGTCTTTGATATCACATGTAGAGTAAATCTTTAATAAATGTTTGTTGACTGACTGCTTCTAATGATGTTGTCCACATTTGGCCAAAAGAAGAGCAAGGAAGACATATCAAGCCAGTTAGTTTTGAACCTTTCAGGCTAAAAGTTAGACTAGGGAAGAAGGGTTTCTATCTAAGATTTAGATTATCTGCCAACTCAAATTTTCAAATTAAATCTATTACCACAATGTAGATCAGAGATAAATTATTTAAAATGGTTTGTAATTTTAAAGGCTATGTACTTTTTAGTTATTATTATTATTAACCAGAGAAAATTAGGGTATTATTGTACACAGGCAGCAGGATTCATTAATGAAGAAAACTTGATGGCCTGCTGCTTTTCTTCTTTATAGTAAAATAGCAGTTTTCAAAGCAGTTAAATGAGAAAAAATATCTAATAATGTCACAGACAATACTTTGATTCCCCACTGAATTAATTTATACATTCATTTGCAACCATAATTGTATACCCATATATTTTAGAGAGAACAGGTGGAATTGAATGGCAAGCTTAATTAGGCAGATCATTTCCCCCTAAAATAAAAATATTCAAACTCCAATCTTAGTAATTCAGCAGTGAAAAAAGAAATCACAGAAGCTCTAAACACATAACAGTTTTCTTTCCTTCTAATTAAATTTCTCTTTAGTCTGCAGTTTAAAATGGCAATATTTTTAATTTAGTGATTTTCTACAGAAGATAAAGATGTAAAAGAATTGTATTTAGGGAAAAACACACCACCCTCACAAGCCATTAAAATGGTAGAAATGAATTAATTTAACATGGAGGTGATTAAAAATTTAATCTGAATCAATCACGGCACCACACTAGAGTAACTTAGTGCTTTTCTTAGCTCAAACAATTCTGACCAGAAAATATGTGGCTACATTTCAGTGGAGAACATTATTGATTCTCTCCAGGTGTTGAGCATTTTATCTGTTGGGCTTGCCTTCTCCCCTCCGACACTGCAACCACCCTGGTTCAGGCCTTTATTGCCTCATCACCCAAAGGATTATGGTGACTTTTCCATCTGACTTTCAACTGAAATCCACATTGCCTTCCTCATTAGAATGTGTGCTACTTGAGAACAGGAACCTACTACTAATTCTTGGTGCTTAGGATAATGGTTTGTGCATATAAGAGCTTAATGAATGCTTCATTAATTTATTAACCAATTTATCCTTGATTCTCCCAAATGCCAATTCTTTTCCTTTGAGATTCTATCTCCAGCTCAGTTTGGGAGACCAATCTCAAAATATGGTGCTCCTGTCATTTACAAAGATGATCCAAGATGGGCTTCTGCTACAGAATTCCTTCTTCTAATCTAGAGTAGTAAGAAGGGTCAGGAGGATGACTGACAAAGCAAATTCTTTAGAGTTTTGCTACATAACACCTTGTTTACAGTTATTCACTTTGTTTAAATAATTGATGTGGCCAGTAAAAAGATAATTGTCTAAGTCTTATGTCTTTGTCAATTGAGAGCAAAAGAGTTCCCAAATGTAGGTTGGGGATTGCAAACACACTAAGATGTCTATAATACTAATATTTCAGAGTGATTTTCCATTTTCTTGTTTGGTTCTCAGGACCCCATTACACTATTAAAAACTGAGGACCCCAAAGAGCCTGCATTTATATGGATTGTATCTATCAATATTTACCACATAATAATAAAACCATTACATGTTAATATAAACAACATATTCTTGTGAAAAATGTATTTTCCCAAACAAAAAGTTAGAAAAATGAGTGTCATTGTCTGGAGTCAGGGAGATAGTACCAAGGTGTAGTCAAATTATATATAGTACGTCAGAGCTGCTTAATTAAGTGCTTTATTGTTGATCTGCTTTTGTCTGTAGAGCACCAAGGACAACTACTAAGTGTATACCTGAGCTCATACTAATTGTCTCTTATTTTGTGATGTCAAGGAACATGGTGAAAGCTTAAAGCTTCAGGGGGTGAGTAATAGTGAAGATTTATACTTTTCAGTTGTGATTTTCAAACCTTGTATAAAAATGCTTTACTTTCTCTGACTATGTCCTCTGCATATGACAGGTATTGCTGACTCATAAGACAGAATCCTTCTGGATGGAGAAGGATGCCAAAAAGACTGGCTCTAATTTCCTGTGTATAAAGAGGTATTTTATAGGTTCCTAACAGAGTTGATATCTTCAGTCACTCACTTAGAATCTCAGACTAGTGGAAACACAAAATAGTAGCCATTCTGTTCACAAAGGGTAGTCAGGAGCTCGAATGTTTTTCTCCAAAACATTTAGAAAAATCAAGTTTCATATACTGATTGCTTTGGAGTTTATACTTTCACAACACTTAGCAAACTCAATGTGGCAGATCTGAACATCTCATCAAGAATATGGAGCCTGAAGGCGAGATAGTCTTCAAAAAATTAAATTTCTTAGGCTTTAAAATTTCTGCCATCTCAGAGAAACAAGATAAGTTGGGTTCTAGGTTTTTCTTCTAACCATTTAATTGTTGTGGGACATTGGACAAGCTTAGCGCTCTTGCACTGGGAAGATTCTCTCCAACAGTCTCTAAACTTCAGAAACAAAGAATTAAGCAGGTCTGACCAACCAGAGGTGGGGATTAGATAGGGTATAGCAACAACCAAGGGAAATGGAAATCTTGGTAGGATAGACTTTCCTGCTCTGATTCTGAATGTCCAGACAGAATTTTAGTAATACTACCACCATAGAAAGACCATTCATCTTGTTCATGTCATATTTCTATTTTCTTTATGAATCAAGTTTATTCTTTATATAAATAAAATGACTATTTTTGCCATGCTGTTTTAAAAATTATTTCTACTATTATTGAAATAATCGGTCTTTGTCAGGACATAGGTCAACAGTAGCATGTTCCATCAATACATTTTTCTAAACTTATCTTTTTTACATATACTTAATTCATAACTGAGATTTTGTATAAAGGCTAGTAACTGTTACTCTTTTTTCTTCTTTTATATGGAATTTAATAATGTAATTATACTTAAAGGTTGTTCTCCTTTTCTTGTGTTACGGACTCCTTAGGAATGCTGATGAAACCTATGGATCTCTTCCCAGAATGTTTTTGGATGCATAAAACAGAGTATTACAAAATAAATTTATAATATCAAAATATTTAAGAAAAACTTAATGAATCCCTAAGTTAAAGAATTCTTGCTCTAACTGCTTCTTATAGCAAATATTTCAGAGATATTATGTAACTTTAAACTTAGCATGAGCAACAAGAGATATTAGTACAAAGTAACTAAATGAATAATAAAATATTCAGGAATTTGACCTATTCCAGGAAAGAGAGGAGCACCTGGAATCTGTCATAATGAAACAGAAACTCAGGTAAAAATATTCAGTCACAGTGAACACAGATCCCATGTAATTTATGAAAAAATAGCTAGGCATAAAATTTAAATCCAAAAATACTGAAATAACTATTACTCTCAACGTTATAGAAAATACTGGCAGAGTCAAGATGGTGGAGTGGAGGCAGTAACCCAGATGAACTCTGTCAACATTTCCTTTTAAACAAATTTAAAGTAACTCCTCTGATCATATTTGGGAGCAGCAGAGCTAATAAAAATTCAGAATGAGTGAGATACTTTTTCAGCCCAAGACAACTTAAGAAGTCAGTAAGACAATTCTGTAACAATGAGATGGGAGCTGGCCTGGTACATGGCAGAAATACCAGTTATGGCTGTTAGAGGTAGCAGTGGAAGTAGCAGCTTGCTTGTTGAATTCTCAACCCAGAGATGGTAAAAGGGTTGGACAACTGGTGAGAAAGAGATTAAGAATGTGCCTTTGCTGGCACTGGGTATAGCTGGTGCTGACTGGCAAGTCTATTGCCCATATATAGTTCTGGGTTATGGTTCCAGGGGAGAGAGAAGCACTAAGAATCTCTTATGAGGGAGCAGAGCACTCTTATTGGAATTAGTTAAATGAGGGAAGGATATATAGTATAGAAATCTAACTTACTCAAAAAGGAAATAGGTAGGAAAGGGAATAAAAGATAGAAGGGGAGTGATAAAAAGTAGGCTGGATTAGGGGAGGCAGTGTTTAGATGCAGAACAGACTTCTAAGGAGGGGAAGGATAAAGAGAAATAAAGATAAACAGAATTAAATAGGGTGGAGGGAAATACACAGTAATCATAACTGAATGTGAATGGGATGAGCTCACCCATAAAATGGAATCAGAGAGTTGAATGGATTAGAAAATATAATCCAGGAATATGTTGTTTATGAGACATACATGAAACAGAAAAATATATGCAGAGTTAAAATAAAGGGATGGAAGAGACTCTTTTAATATGCTTGAGTTGAAATAAAAAAGCCAAGGGATAGCAATCATGATCTCAGACAAAGCAAAAGCAAAAATAGACATACAAGATAATCAGGCAAAATACATTTTACTAAAAGATACTGTAAATAATGAAGGAACCTAAAACCTTTATAGAGTAAATTTCTCTGATAAAAGCCTCATATCTCGAACTGAATCAATTTTATAAAAAATAATAGGTGTTCCACAATTGATAAATGGTCAAAGGATAAGAACAGACAGTTTTCAAAAGAAATCAAATTTATCTATAGTCATATGAAAAAATGCTCTGAATCACTATTGATCAGAGAAAGGAAAATGAAAACAACTCTGAAGTAGTATGCCCTATCTATCAGAAATGACAATTGCTGAGGGAAAATAGGTACACCAATAAACTGAATAGGGAACTATTCAACCATTCTGGAAAACATGTTGGAACTATTCCCAAAGGGCTATAAGACTGTGCATACCCTTTGATCCAAGAATACCACTACCAGATCTGTATTCCAAAGGGATAAAAGAAAAAGGAGAAAGATCTATTGTGCAAAAACATTGATTGTGGTTCTTTTTGTGGCAGCAAAGAAATGGATATGGAGGGGATGCTCATCATTTGATAATAGCTGAACAAGTTGTGGCACATGATTGTTGATAGAGTACTATTGTACTATAAGAAATGATGAAGGGTGTTGTCAGAAAAAGAATATAGGCAAGACCTATAAGAACTGATGCAAAGTAAAGTGAGAACCAGGAAATCATTGTGTAACAGCAATGTTGTAATGATGATGAACCATGAAAGACTTTGTTACTCTGATCAATACAATGATCCAAGAAAATTCAAAAGAATTCATGCTGAAAAAATGTTATCCACCTCCACAAAGAACTGATGATCTCTGAATGCAAAATGAAGTATAATTTTCCTGTCTTTATTATTTTTGCATTTTTTTGAGATATGGCTAATATAGAAATTTATTTTGCATGATTTGACATGTATAATTGATACATCGTTTGCCTTCTCAGTGGTGTGGGAAGGGACTGAAGGAAGGGAGAGAATTTGGAATTAAAAATTTAAAAAGAAAAGACTACAAAAATAAATAAATTCTATATATTTAACACACATATGTGTGAATGTATGTGAAAATAGTGTGACATCCACAAAATATTATTTTATAAAACTATATAAATTATACAAATATATATAACAACAATAACAAAATATTTTCAAAATAATAATCAAGTATACAAAAATATACAATGCAAGAAACTATAATGATTAGTAAAAAGATAGAGAAACATGGGGAAGAAATATGCATATTTCACATAATCTTTAAAAATACTGTGAATAGGTTTCATAAAAAGTTTTTAAAACTTTATACATTAATAATGCATATTTTGAGAAGCCTCTAATACATTTACACACAAATTAAATTAGGCAGTAGTTTGAGTAATTCGAGGAAGCTCTAGATTGTATATTATATACATATATATTTATGTGAGCATATATGTATTATATATAATGTGGAGATTTTATATGTATATATGTATATATAAAATAAAGGGAGAAATGCCTAATATATCCATTCTGAAAAAACAAAACACAATATTTCTATTGATATATTAGCATCAGGACAGTGAAAAACTAATACCACAATATGATGTAGTCGTAGGAATATACAACTAGATGCCAGTAGTTCAGGTTGTAACTTCCATCTCTCCAATATTCTCTGTACCTTAGTACAGTTTCTTTATCAGTAAAACAAGGATAATACTTAAATGCCTTAAAAACTTTGATCTAATACTATAACACAGAAAAAGCCAAGTGGATGAAGAATGACTACTACGTAGGCCAGTGGTTCCCACTGGGTGATTCATAAACCCTTTAGGAGTTTGTGGTATTCGTCCAATGAGTTCACACTAAAAATTCTTTAATGCGGCCTTAAATAATGAGTAATTGCAGAATAGTGTGAGTAGTATATTAAATTACTCTGAGGTTTTACAACTATTTTTATTGTTGTTTTTGTTGTTAAAAGGGGAGGAATAAAAAAAAGTTGAAGACCATTGACCAAGTTTATGACACATATCTGAATGGGAAACTTGTTGGCTTATTGGTATAGCTATCTTGGCTAAACTGCAGATGGACAGTGAATGGGGCCTAGGATGGAATAATAATAATAAAACTAACTGGGATGCTTTTCAGAAATGTATAGTCTGCCCAGCAATTCCAAACTGCTCCCTGAATTAAAAATCCATCTTATAAAAGGCAATATTCTTCAAGTGATAAAATTGGGAGCAGTGAGATATCTGGTTGCCATAAGTAGACTGTAATGCATTTCAACAATGATTTATATACAAGAAGCAGGAGGGGAAGTATGATGCAGGGAAATATCATAAGAGAAAGAGGTGGGCCAGTCATATTGAAAAAGTGAAGATCAATGGATGAACAGACATAGTACTGTCCTGGCAATCATGTAATATTCAAAAATGAGAGAAAGGCCACCAGCATGCTGGTTGGTCTCTCTGAGGAATTTGTGAGAGGTACATGGACAACAAAGCATGAAGTTTGTGATCTATATTGTTGAAGGGACTATGTCATAGGCACTGTTGAGATCCATTGAAATGCTGAAGAATAGTTACACTAATTACTCCAAGGGACATGTGAGGAAAGCTATTTGTAAATTTTAAAGCTTTATAATAAAGCATCTTAGTCTCAGTTAAAATTAGCTTACTTTTAAAAATAAAATAAAATTGTAAAAGTTTAGTTGGTTCAAACGGACTAAAGAAAAAAAGTTAATCAAAGACTATATATGAAATGAAGATTATACATTTTTCACTTTTTTAATTGGAAATTTTCATAAAGGAAGTAAATGGTCTTTGAAATTTAACAAAGAAAACCATTGCAGATGTCTATTAAAGATAAAGTCTTTTTGCATATAGCAGTACAAAAACTATATGTGGGAAAAGTGTGAATCTTATACCTGTAGCAATTCTGCCAGCAGGAATTCAATATTTTGGGGTCAAATATGCAGAAGGTCCTATGTTGAAAGGGAAAAAGGCTATCCTCTCATTTGGAGCCTCCAATTGATTCAGCTGACTTCCAAAAGCAAATCATCTGTAATCTCTCTCCAGGATGGAACTCTGCGGCTAACAAATACTCTGAATTGTTCCATTAGACTATAGGCTTACTATTTAAAATCTTCTTTCAACCACCCAGATTCCTTGGTGGTAAAAACTCCCAAATCCTCTTTCACCCACAGAGAGATAGACATTCTACAGGAAATCATATCTTACTGGTGGAGATGGAGGAAGGGAAAAGTAATAGGATAATTTGTAGGCTCTCTCTTCCCTGCTCTTATTTTCACTGATGATCATCCCTGCTCCCATTTTCCTCTCTTCTAGCTCTAATTTTGTTAGGGTTTAAACACACTCTCCAGAGATACTTCTGAGTCATAGATCATACCTTCCACCTGTAGTATATTAATCTCTACCTCCATTAACATTGGCCTTTTCATATGTATAATTACAAGATCCATTAATCTTTCTTTAGCCTTGGCTCAGTCTTTCAAGATCAAAAGCTCATTCACCTGGGTCTCTAATTGCCTAATAAGCATGGACAATTTGTTTTCATTCTCCTTTTCTTGGCAATGCAGCTTTTCCAAAGCTGTCAATGAGAGCCAAAGAATATTTTTATTTTTCCCATCAAATTCTTCAAGCATTCATCGTGCCAATCCCACAGGGTGAATGGGAAGGCACTTTAAATGTTCCATGCTGTGTCTTTCCAAATGTTCACTATCCGAAGGCATGTTTCTGAATGCATAACATACATCTTTATGTTTGAAGGGAAAAAGAGAAGGAAAAATAGGACCATGACCCCTTTTAGTTCTTTCACACTGAAAACATTAATGGGTAGCATGTTGGTATAGGATTGGATGGAGCTGGAATATCAGGTTTTGAGTCTTGGCTCTGTCCCTAATTTGTTGCATGACATGGAGCAAGCTATCACCACCTCTATAGGAATGGGTCTTCCTCACCTATAAAATGAGGGGTCTGGACTAGATGATGCATAAAATCCCTTTTTTCTCTAATATTTTAAGACTTTTTGTCTATAGGCAAGGAAGGCTACTAAAAAGTAACTGGTTCAAGCAATATAAAAACTGAGGGTAAATATAGATAATTTCTTTTAAATTCTACATGTGCTTCTAAGGCGAATTCCAGGAATTCATGTGTTCGTAAGTTAAGAGATTTCAACATGAAACCTGTTAGAGTTATATGCTTTGCTATTTTTGTACTTAACAATTATTTCCATGAGTAGAGAAAGGCACAAATGTATTCCACAGACGCCTAATACAGGAAATGACAAAACTCTTTAATTTTTCATCTGCACACCATCAAACAACCAATTTTAGCAGACTGGCTGTTTTGATATAGAAGTTGAATTACATCATTCAAGGAACTGGGTGTATTTAGCTAAGTGTATATTTGTGAGACTAAATCTCTTTATTTGGAAGTGATGGGACAAAGAAGATGATAAGAAACAAAACACAATTCCCCTTTATTTTGACAAAAGTGCAATTCATTAGTGGCTTGCCTCGTCCATTTAGTTTGCGGATGGTTTTTGTGATATTTTAGTCCACTGTCTCTGCCTGCTAGTTATTTGTGACTATTTCCTGTATTCATCCTTAGAATATCCACTGGCATTTAAACTGAATAAATCTCTTTCATGAGCCAGTTAGCATAAAATTGGGAAAACTCATATTATTTTTATTATTTGGCAAGTGGAATGGTAAACAATGACAACAAAGATGGTATGACTGAAACAAATTCATGAGAGGAAATCATTTAATAAGCCCAACCTTTTATCATATGGCTGCAAGCCATGGAACACTACAGTCTCTGATGAACTGAAAATGAGTATACCCAGAGGGCAATGGAGAGGCACATGGTGGCCACACATCACGAACGAGGAAATAGGAAGAACAACAATAGAAAAATGATATCATTAAGGAAATGCAGGAATGAAATGAGCTAGCCATGTGGTAAGTTGAGAGGGATAAACAATGAACAGTCTATGGGTACCACTGGTTTATCCTTGAGAAATCAGGTGAGAATAAGGAAGAACCCCTAGTAGATGTGATAGGAATGTCCTTGTAGCCAATCAATGGCATCAACATAGTGATGGGCATGGATAAATGTTGCAGAGGAGGGGAATGCATTGAGATTGGCCTCATTGTAGTAAATCACCACATTGATGAACTCACTGACATATGGCACCATACTTCATTCACCATCTGTCTTTCATGGCTACCACTCTCATTCAGGTCTTTACCATCTCTTGCCTGGACTATGGTAACATTTACAAGTGATTTCCCTACTCTGTCAAACTGAAATCTCTCAGCAGAGGTCTACGTCACTCCTCTGTTCAAAAATGTAGAGTGGCTACAGGACAAAATATCAACTTTCCTTTCTCTGGCATTTAAAGATTTTTTTTAATTGCCTGATTCCAGGATGCCTTCCTTCCTTCCTTATTAGATATGGGATGGTTATTTAATTTACACAAAGGAAATATCAAACATATACAAGTATGCAGTAATAGAACAACTTAAACTACGGTAATAACATAATTTCCAGCATGCCTTTCTAGGATTAATTTATATTATTCTCCTTCATTCATTTCCCTCCATTCAAAATGATCTGTTTTATGTGTTCTATAAACTGTATTTTCTTTCTTATTTTTGTAACTTTGAACAGACTTTTCCTCATGCCTCTAATAAATCCTTAGCTTCCTTCATAAATGTACTCAGGTGTCTTCTCCAATGGAAAGCCCCCATCTATCTATCCCTACCTACCACACAGAGGACTAGTAGGGAGAGAAAAGCTGGCCAAGGAGAGAATCTGGGGGAATATCCATGTTTAAAGGACAATATAGATAACGAGTCAAAAGGTGAGAAAATGAATGGGTGAGAGGGAATGATTAAGATTAACAGTGAGAGAGGAGTTGGGACTGGGACATAGATAGAATGGTTTCTTTGTACTAGAAGGATGGCCATATTCTAACTCTAAAATGGGGAGGAATGAAGAGAGGAAGAACTCTGAAGGGGTTTCTGGCTTCAACTTCTTCAAAAGAATGTTTTGGGATTACTTCTGCATTTTATTTTTCCACATCTAATCTGCTTCACACTGGCTATATCAGGAGGTAGCCATTGTGTCACCTTCATATAGAACAAATATTTACTGAGAGAATGAAAAATCAAATATTATTTTTGGAAAGCCAACTAAATATAAAAACATCTTTTCTTTCAACAATCCATTCTTTATAATCTGCGGAAGTTATATCCATAGTCCGTCAATGTTTCTAGGCAGATATAGTTAAGTCCAAGTGGATTCACCTGAGAGGCTATTTGAATGAGAAAACAAGATCACTTTTGCCCTCTATTATTTGCTCAGATGTGGCAAAAGGAAATAGTTCATTTGCCAAAAAGATAGCAAATGTGCTCTTTGCAGGTCTAATTTTCATTTGCAGCAAGTACCTTGTTTATTCCCACTTCAAATAGATCCATATGCTCATTTTTTCTGCTTTGGTTATTAGTTCTACCACTGTTAAAAAAATTACCAATTTACAGTCCATTTTCATTTGCCCCAGAATCTGAGAGCATTACTAAAGCTAATTGTGTGGTGGAAAGTATCAAAAACTTTATTGATGAGGTATTTCAGGCTCAGAGAAATCAAGGGTCATATTATGAACAATTAGGGACAATGAATTGACTACTAATTAAACCATGATCATTAGGTACTAATGGTGGGTCTTAATTTTTTTTTCTTTTAAAGAGTTGGGTTTTGTGGTATGGGAGAGAGAGTTCTTTTTTTCCCTCTCACCCTTACCTTCAGGGTGGCAAGGGCTAGGCAATTCGAGCTAAGTCTCTTACCCATGGTCACACAGTTTAGGAAGTGTGTGAGATTAGATTTGGACCCAGATCCACCTGACTCTATTCCTGGAGGTCATTCCACTTAAAATACCTAGTTGTCCTAAAGATATAGAGTTCTAAACCTGGTACTGGCCACTAGTTTTGGCCATTGGTAAAGTTACCTAATTTCTCTCAATATCAGTTATTCCCATCTATAAAACAGGCATAGGAATAAAGCAGGGTTGCTATAAAGCTCAAATAGTCTCTGGTATACTGGTCCTTGCCCCAACCTTAGGGGAAGATAATTTACTCAGCAGTAGAATGAGTCCTGGGACAAGAACATGCCTCATTACTCTAATAATCAGCCTGGCACCAAAGACTCCAAAGTGCCCTATCTTGGCCATCCGACTGGACCAGGACATCTGCTGTGTTGTATGTATAATCCATACCCACTTCCTTTTTACCTCTTTCTCAGGGATTGATAATCAAACCAACATGATTCTTGTACCTGAGAAGAGTATTGCACTTGTTTCCCTACGGTTCAACTCAGAATCTCTGTGATTGAGTCTTAGGCTCCTAAGGCTGAATTTCCATTCCTTACAAGCACTCAAACCTATCCAGGTCAGCCCCATCCCTCCAGAATCCCTGCTCCACTCTTCTCTAATCTTTTGATTTGCCTTCTGGAATCCAGCTTCTATTTCAACAAACTGTCCTCATATTAGACCTATGCTTTATCCCTGATTTTGCATAGGTTCTGTCTTAACTTATATATGTGCATATTATTTTCACCCAACGGAATATAAACCCTTTTTAGGAAAAGGGTTGTTTCAGGAAAACATTATACACAGTAACAGTAATATTGTGGAATGATCAACAGTGATGAACTTAGCTATTATAGGTGATAACAACGATCCAGGACAATTCTGAAGGACTTCTGACAAAGAATGCTCCCCATCTCCAGAGAACAAACTGTTGGAGTCGGGATGCAGATGAAAGCATATTATTTTTTTGTTTATTTGGGTTTATGTTTTGGGGTTTGGGTTTTATAAGATAACTCACAAAAATGAATATGGAAATGTTTTGTATGATAGTACATGTATAGACCAGATTGAATCTCCTGCCAGCACGGGAAAGAGGAAGGGAAGGGAGGGAGAGATGACAGAGGGAGAAAAGTCGATCATATAACTTAGAAAAACTTGTGTGGAAATTTATTATATGTAATTGATTATATATATATATATATATATATATGTAAAAGAACAAAAGAAAAGGGTTGTTTTAGTCCTGGTACATGGCCAAGTACAGAGCAGCTACTTATAAAATGAATGGCAAACCTCATAGTACTAGATAAATATCAGCTTTTATTATTCATTTGAAAACTGCTAAAGCAGTGGAAACAAGACCTAAGGAGCATTTAGTCATTTTGAACTGGCTGTCTGTATGTATTTAGACCACTGACTATTAGAGCAAAGGTCAAAATCAACAGAAATTAGGATAAATATGAGAAGACAGTGTTTGCAATTATCACAGCTCTAAACTGAACTATTCAAGCTGGCTATTGACCCTGAAAAATGAGAAAAGGATAAATGTAAGAATGCACTGACTCTGATCATCACCATTCCTTACAGCATTTTAATTGATATAACATATTTACCACAGCCAAAGAAGCACAGAAATTGCTTCAGCTCACATATGCTATCTTCTTGTCATGCACAGAGACATGGCAGTCAAGGATAACTATCGGCTTCTGGTATACTCATTTACAAGACATTATAGGGGACTTGCTGTTTAGTTGTTTTCAGTCAGATCCAACTGTTCATGACGCCCCTTTTTTGGTTTTTCTAGGCAAAGATACTGGAGTGACTTGTCATTTTCTTCTCCAGCTCATTTTCCAGATGAGGAAACTGAGGTAAATGGGATTGAGTAACTTGTCTAGGGTCACATAGCTAGTGTCTGAGGCCAGATGCGAACTCAGGTCTTCCCAACTCCAGGTGTGGCATTCAATGCATTGTGCCAATTAGCTGTCCTATTTCATGGGACAACAAACCATTATTAGCAGCAATAGCTATGTAGGAAAAAAATAATGGAAG
This sequence comes from Gracilinanus agilis, assembly GCF_016433145.1. Taxonomy (NCBI): domain Eukaryota; kingdom Metazoa; phylum Chordata; class Mammalia; order Didelphimorphia; family Didelphidae; genus Gracilinanus; species Gracilinanus agilis. The sequence goes on along the minus strand of NC_058130.1, from coordinate 252,043,917 downwards.
GGAAGATGAGGATGGGTAATCCAACTAAGCAAGATTATTTCCAGGTAAAGCAAGATTATATCCAGGTAAAGCTTAAAAAAGAAAAAAAAAGGGCAACAAATAGAAAGAAAATGTAATAGATAAACCAAGATTTCTGTGGCATTCTTTTCTGGTAATTATCAATGCACCCACTGCATTTTGATGTCTTATATGGGAAGGTAAAAATGGCTCTAGAGAAGATGATGCCCTCTTCTGTTTGGACCAGATCAAGAATGTCCAGAAGAAATCTTTGCTGAATGAGTCAACACAATTTTTAAAGCACCAAGAAATCAATTTTCATGAAATCTCGAATGGGGTGGACATTAAATTACTGAGAGAAAAAAAGAAACCAGATGAAATTTTATATGTGTATGTATGTGCACACACACACACATACACACACATATATATTTATATTTACCAATTACATGTAATAAATTTACAGACAAGTTTTCCTAAGTTATATGATAGAACTTATCTCCTTCCCTTCCCCCTCCTGGTGCGGGCAGGTAATTAGATCTGGGTTATACACATATAATCATGCAGAACCCATTTCCATATTGTTCATTTTTGTAAGTGAATAATCCTGTAATTGAATAATTTTGTAAGTGAATAAACCAAAACACCAAAACACAAACCCAAATAAATAATTGAAAAATTGAATGCTTCAGATGAAATTATTTTAAAGGAAAAAAAGAATAAAAAATCATCACCAACTGCTGACACAAGCCTACTTTATAATTTCAGTGATTTCACTTTTTACTATGCAAGAGACAGACATTTTTTCTACCCAATCACAGGATGGGAAGGAGAATAGAGCATGAATAAGGCAAGCTGAAGTATTAGTAGCTTCGTGATGAAAAGGGGAATGGAAAAGCATTTAGACCTCGTCCTGTGCCCCACTGTATCCTCTGACATAAAGAGACAAAGATAGTTCTTCAGTTTAAGTACGGGTGCTGTTGCACCCATTAGGGTAAGGAATGTGGCTGAAGAGTTAAGGAATTGGAGAATACAAGAAAAAAGGGTATACCACCAGAGACATGAAGAGGAAATGACTCGATAATAGGCCTCTGCATAAGCAGATAAACCAACAGAGAGGAAAATAGAAAGAATGAGTAAAACTGAGAAATCAAAGTATACTTAGGAAATATCATATGAAGGAAAAGCAAACCCATAGTTCCTGATGAAAGCCAAAATTCTGTAGCTTCCATAGGGATAAATGAAAAAAGAAACTCCAGAATCATTAAGAAAAATAAAATTTACAAAAGAAATTAGAAATGGAGGAATAAGAAATATATATATATATACATATATATATATACACACACACACACATACATATATATGCATGCTGAGGGTATCATATTAGAGTACAAGCTTCTTTAGAGCTGGGTCTGTGTTTTTTTAACCTTTCTTTGTATCTTCAATTAGAGCAGCATCTGGAACATAATAGCATTTAATAAATGCTTGCTGATTGACAGATATATGAGAAGATAATGGATGGACTTTTATAGACTATTTTCAATGGCAGATTGCATTTTTATAGTTGTATAATTGATGGAAAGGTGCAAAGATTATAACATTCTGCTGTGTCAACTGTTTGTTGATTAAGAAATTATAAATAAAATCTTATTCAGTAGAGCATGACATAGCATATTAAAGGCTCTCCTCCAACAAGGTGACTTCCATGTATCTGTTTTAGATTATATGAATTTCTTGAGATGCACCCGCAAACATAACATTGTTAATGGATGCTCTGATGATCAAAATTAAGTGGTGCATAAAACAGAAAACATATCCTTCAAAAGTGTTTACCATTGTTACTGTGGCTGTACCACACAGAGTTCAAAAAGAAGAGAAGCTCTTCGGTAAGGTACTCTAGGTGTGCCTATCTATGGATGCAGTATTCTGATTATATTAAACTTTCTGTTGTGAAATTCATGTCCACTCAAAAGGGATGTGCATAAAGAATACCCATTGAAAGAGAGCCAGGTCTGGAGAAAGGAGGTCCTGGGTTCAAATGTAGGCTCAGACACCTCCTGGCTGTATGATTCTGGGCAAGTCACTTAACTCCTATTACCTAGCCCCTATCACTATTTAGCCTTGGAACTGACATATACTATTGATTCTAGGACAGAAGGTAAGGGTTAAAAAATAGAATACTTATGCAAAAACTGTGACATATATTTGGATAACAACCCATTGAATTATTTGATACTTATCCATCCATCATGCATGAGAGGACAGAAAGAAGAGGAAAAGAGACACACACACAGATGGACAGAGACAAAGAGACAAGGACACACACACACACACACACACACACACACACACACACACACACACACACACACACTGCATGCCAGAAGGTAGCAAGGCAGACAGAGTTCCAGGTTTAGAATTTAAGACAACCTGAATTAAAATCTGGTGGTATATACTTACTATGTGAAGCTGAGCAAATCACTAAACTGTGTTTGCCTAAGTTTTTTTATCTGTCAAATACGCTGGAGAAGGAAATGGCAAACTACTCTAGTACCTCTGCCAATAAAATCCCAAATAGGGTCACAATGAGTGGACCACAACTGAAAAATGATAAACAACAATGTATATTCTAACACTTCTTAAAGCAGAAAAGAACTAGATGAAATATGAGTGCCCATGGAAGGGAAATGTTGAAATATCATGGAATACCACAGATAAGAGAGCTAGAAGGTATTTCAAAAGCCAACTCTTACATCTGCCTAGGTAATCAGCTGCAGAGACTATCTTGAACCTAAAACCTTTGAGGATCTAGTCCCTGTTCTCTTCCCTGAAGCATGCTAGTGTTCATGAATACAACATGAATGTTACAAAATATTGTAGTCATAAAAAATGATAAATATAAATTCAGCAAAACTTGGGAATTACACAAATTGATGCAGACCACAATAATGTAAATGAAAACAATACTGAAAAAACTTTAGATTTTGTGAATTCATCAAAGGTTTGAGAGTTGATCATGTATCATTTCACTGCAGAAAGATGGTAGACTACAGAATTGGAATGAGGAATACATTTATAGATGTGGCCAAAGCATTTATTTGTTTTCCTTGACTTTTCCTATTTGTTACAAGGGAAATCTCTATGGGACTTGATTCTGATATATAAAAAAGGAAAAGAACAATTTTCTCTAGGCTTTAGCTTCTTTATATAAGGGAGTTAGATAAGCTGATTTATTCTCATCCTAAAATCCTATAATCATCTTGAGGAAACTGTAGAATGATCTGCTGAGCTTTATTCTGAGAATCATTTATAAAAGATACTAAAAACTTTACATTTTATTTCAATTGTTGGTTAAACAAAACTTTTCTCTTCCTGAATTATAATCCTAAACCTCAAAGAGAGGTCCTTGGGAAAAGTCTACATGGTCCATGAAAACTGAGAACTTGGAACACTTTTAGTAGTAGTCAACGCTTAATTTGTTTTCCAAATAAAAAATTCAGGGACATTTTAGGTATAAAATACAGAACAGTTTATTCCCTCTCAAAAGTCAGTTTTTAAGAGTTCCCCAAACTGGACAGTCAGTCCACAAATTCCCTTTGGGTTGGCCACATTCAGAAATAAAACAGTATTACTAGGATATCATGTACATTCAATGAATTTTCTCAGTTTCTTCATCTGTAAAATGATGGGAGTTGGACTGAATGGCTCCATCAACCTCTAAATCTCTGATCCTAGGATTATAGACCCTCCCCAAGTGAGATAAACACAACTCAGAACTGACAGCAAAGAAAAAGCAGGAAATTTCAGTGACACCATGAGATTCACTTTAAAGAACTCAGCCCCTCAGTCTGGGACATGAGTAGCTTTTTGAAGAGTTTCGTTTCATTGACTTGCCTACAGCTGGGTGTGCATCCCTTCCTTTTTCAGGAAGACTAATGGGCTCACACAAAAACCTAAGGCCCATGCTTTGACTGCCTTTTCTAAGTGAATAGAAGTGAATTAAGAACCCACCTGGTAACTGGGTCTGTGGCTATGGCCACGCAATTTGTTCCTAAAAAAGCTTCAATGGGAGTTTCAAAATTGGATAGAAACAGATGCTCTCCTGTCTAAAATGCAGAATTCCTGCTGGTGGAAGGGTAGGTGGCGTGCAAGGCTGATTAAACTTACAATATCCTTCTGTTCCCATTGAGATCCTATATTGTTTCCCTCTGTAAGCTGTGTGGGTTGCTGGGCTGTGAAATCAGATCCTTAGGATCTGCCCCTCTGCTGCTGGGACTCATCAACAACCAAATGTTCCTAATGTTTTCTGGCATTGGGGGAATTTTAGCCAATGACTGAACACTCATGCTGTTGGACAGAGAAAACGTGCTACTGGTCAAGACTCTTTTGAGAATTTAAAATGTTTCTCGCCTGCTGCATCTTGAAAGCCTAATCGAGGTAGCAAATAACATAGCAAAATTTGAAGAGAAAGAATGAGTCACAGCACCAAAAAGACCTAGCACTATTTGACATTTTATAATATGTAAGACTTGTAAAAGTGTTGATGTAGAATTCTAATTAGGTTGTATCAGTGCACTGATTCATCAAATGTGGGCTCTAGTTTTTCAGGAGGCACTTGCAATACAGAACTCAAGAGACCACAAATGTGGAATGGATGCTTCTAGTGGAAAATGCAAGGCTTTTATACCAACAAATGTCCTATAGAAATTCAAGCCAATAATGATGATAATTGAGATTTATTCCCTTCTTTGCAACAAAATTCTTCTTTTTCTAATAGCCTGAGGCTTCATGTATGAAAATTTTGGGAAAAACTTGATAAAATTTAAAGCAAACTATGACAAAAAAAGAATGGAAAGATAGGCATTTCCTTACTCCCAGCTAATCAACTTCTAAGAAAAAGATAGCAGGCCAAAAACAAAAACAAACACCTCCAAACCCCAAACAAAAGACCCCAAACTAATATAACTCAGCATCCTTTAGACAAGGTATGATCTTTTCCTTATAGAAAAGAAACATTTCTAAGCTGTCAGTGGTGAATGGGTTTACAAGTACTGTGGTTATAACTATTGAGAAAGGCAATTACATTACATTAATTAGTCCTCATTAGCCTGCTAAGTACTTCTACCACTTTTCTCTCCACCTTCCTCTCTTTAAGGAAACACTAACTAATTGAAAGCCTGCCCAAACTGTCAATTTAATTCAGTAAGTATTTATTAAGAAACTATGGAGACACAGAGACAGAAAGACAGACAGGTAAGAGTCAGGGAGGGATGGGAGAGACAGAAAGGAGAGACAGAGACAGGAAGAGAGAGAGAGAGAAGCAGAGATATGGAGAGAGTCAGAGAAAAGGAAGAGAGGGATGGGAGAGAGAAATAAAGACAAAGGGAGATAGAAACAGTCAGAGAGATAGATAGAAGAAAGAGAGAAAGATGGGAGATATGAGAGAGATGGGATAGTTAGAAGACAGGAATGAGAGAGAGAAGGGGGAAAAGGGAGGAGAAAGACGAGAGAAAGAGGCAGACTAGTGTACTGGATAGTCAAGAAAGACCTATGTGATCCTGGGCAAGTCACTTAAACTCTCCTTAGTGCATGAGGCTACTCTCTCTCTATATTGTAAATAACAGAGAAGGTCCCGTTCTGGTAGAACAATGTCTTCATGGGGAGTGCCCTAATACTTCAATTGAAATCAAAGGTCCAAAACCAAGGATCAGGTGCCATGCTTGTTGCTAGAAATAAAGACAAATTCAATAACAGTTTCTTCCCTCTAGGACCTTATGTTCATTTTTGGGGAGGGAGGGGAACATGTGCACTAAATATAATATATGGACTAAATAAAAACTAAATATAATATATGGACAAAGCAATTCTCAGGGAGAGGCCAACAGAGACTGAAGGTGTGGGGAGAAGTGTTGGGGGGAATGGGATAGGTTTCCTGTAAGAGTCACACCTGGAGTGAACTTTGAAGACAGCAAGGGATTGGAGGTGGTGGGGAGAGAGTATTCAGAAGGTCAGAGGTTCATGGCTCTAAATATGGAAAGGACCTTGGAGACTGTCTAGTCCAATCCCCTCATTCTGCAGATATGGAAACAAAGGTTTATAGGTTAAGCTTGTTCAAGGTCAATTGGGGAATAAGGATCAAAGGTGGGATTTGACTTAAGAGCCAGTATATTTTCTGCAATCCCACATGGATGAGGAACACATGTAAAGGCATGGAGATGGCTGTATATGAGGAACACTGATCAGGACGATTTGGCTGGACCACAGAATGTAACCATGGAAAGGTATACAGAAGCTGAATTGTAAAGATATTGGCAGCCAAACAGAGGAGTTTGCATTTTATCCTAGAGGGAAGAAGGAATCATGAGAGATTCCAGAACAGGTGAGAGACATGAATTAGGTCTTTGTTTTAGGAATATTAATTTTGTAGCTATATGGTGAATGGAATGAAGAAGAGAGAGAAACTAGAGGTAAAGAGAGCAATTAGAAAGCTAGAGTAATACAAGGAATTAATGTTTTGAATAGGATGGGGCTGGCTGTGTGACTGGAAAGAAGAAGAAGAATCTGAGCTATATTATGGAAGTAGGATTGAAATGCAGGGTTAACTACAGGGAAGTTCCAGCATCCTGATCCCTTGGCAATCAGTTGTTGATAAGACTTTGCAAAGTGACATTACAGCCATAGTCCTTTTTTGGAAACTGTATTAGAAGCCTAATAGCTGAGTAATGTCAATGTCATTATCTCTGATGAGAAAAAGGATCTAGCTTAGTAAACTTAGTACAAAGTCACAAGTCCCCCTTTTCAAATACTTTAGTAAAATTTGGGAATTGGATTAGATGGTCTCTGAGGTCCCTTCCAAATCCATGAACATCTGACCCTTTCTCCCTACCATCTCCAATTCCATGCTGTCTTCAAACCTGCAAAAACATTTTTATTTATTTATCCATTTATTCATTCATTTATGTATTTGTTTATTTATTCACGCATTCAATTATTTATTTATTTATTCATTCGTTTATTTATTCATTTGTCTATTCATTTATTCATTCATTCATTTATTTATTTATAGAAACTCTTACATTCTGCCTTAGCATCAATTCTAAGACAGAAAAGTGGCAAGGGCTAGAAAATCAGGGTCAAGTGACTTGTCCAGGGTCACATAGCTAGGAAGTGTCTGAGGCCAGATATGAATCCTGGTCCTCCAGACTCCAGATCTGGTGCTCTATCCACTGTACTACCTAGCTGGCCCTATAAAAAGTTTATTATCTAACAGTTGTAGATAGAGATGATAAGAGATAACTGACTATCAAGGGATACTGAGAGCAAGAATCCTCCCTGGCATCTGCAGGAATCCAGGATTTTTTTTAAGCTTTTGGATGCCATCCAAATATTTTCTGAACAGCCATACTTATTGTAGAATGTTATGATAGCTGCTTGCCCTGGCATTTCTGATCCAGGCTTAAGTTAGACTCCCCTCAATTAGAATCCATATTCATTTGTTCACCATCAAATATTTTTTAAAACATTGAAATATTCTCCTAGGAACTAGTTATCAAAAATTTGACCCACCCAGGTATAGAATTCTAGCACCTGAATCTATAACTCTCATAGGTGGTTTCAACTCAATTCTCTTTCAGTATACTCAACTGAGTACCAATCTTCTTGAACAGATATTTAAAAAGATCCTTTACCTGACAATCTACCCTGTAGGTTCTCCATCTAATTCCAGGTGGCATAAAATTAATCTATAGTAACCACAATACATCGATTTATTTGTTATATCGAACTGTCTCAAAGTTGGACATATTTTATACCACTTTGGGTCCTGAGAATATCAAGAGCCTCAACTGATGGTAGAGATAACACAGCATTTCTACAGTCCAGAAAGACATTATTTTAGGATCCTTGAGCTATAAGACTTTCCACACTTCCTCCTGTTCTGCTCCATACACATCCAGAACCATTGTAGAAGTTTCTTAAAGGCTTTGAAATCTGAATTGAATCAAGAAAAATTATTGGAAAAAGTTTGTAGTCAATGTTGCTAAATTATAAAAGACAAGCCTGGTCCAGAGGAAGAGAAATAAGACACTTCCTTATGCTCCTTTGCAGAACTTGGGATCTATGGTTTGGAACATTGCATGTCAGTATTTTTTGGATGAGATGATTAGTTTTACTGAATTTTTTTCTCTTTTCCCTCTTTTTATTAGTAAAAAAAGTTCTTTATTATAAGGGATGACTTTGAGGGGGAAGAAATCTGGTGATGTTAAAAGAAAAGATATCAAATATCTGCTTTTTTAAAAAAGCTAAATTCTTAATTGTTCAACATGGAAATGCACAAGATTTTGTTTCCTCTCTTTTGCATTGGATACCTAATTGTGAAAGAAAATTACTTTAGATTTTACAGTCCTTTTGACATGGTGGTAGTCTGATGATTTCTATGAGAGTAAGTTCAAAATGTTGGTTATTCCAACACTTACTTTAAGTACCTTTTTTCTGAACTTTACAATCTTTTTTGGTAATAGTAATATACACTTAATTTTATTAACTTAACAAATTAACAAACTTTACAACCATGTTAAAGAAAATTTCTATATACAAAAATCCACAAAATCTTCTCCTTCAGTTTGTATTTGTTCATTATCCATGTATTTGCAAATACATTTTTATTTTCATATAATCCTAGTGAGCATATATACTTCTGCTTTCTTCACTTTGTATTATCTTAGTCTTCCAGTCTCTGCAACTATATTTTCCTTATTTTTAATGGCAACCATATACTACAATGTATTTATTCACCATTTGTTGGACACTGAAGCTGTCCATAGCATTTTTTCAATTACAAATGTTATGTATGCATGTCTTTCTATCATATACCAGACTTGTTATTTTTCTATCCATCCATCCATCCATCCATCCATCCATCCATCCATCCATCCATCCATCCATAGTTTTTTCATTCGGATAACATCAATGGTATAATACTAATAATGAAATTCGATTGCAATTAATTTCTGACTTTTGTTAACTGCCAGACAAACTACAGAAAAGGTTCTATCAATTTGTAGTACAGTACTTTGCAATGAGTGGGTGCTTAATAAGTGTTTATAGAAATGAATTCCACCAGTGATGTATGCATGAGTGATCCTGTTTCTTTAGGATTCACAAACACTGACTTTTGCTACTCAAGCAATTTTTGCCAATTTGATTGCTGTGAAGTGGTACCACAGAATAGTTTAAATGAGCATTTCCTAATTAGTAATGAGAACAGGCTTTCAAATGAAGTGGAGACAATTGGAATTCTATTTCTCTATTACTCTATGTAATGCATGGAAGAGATTAGAGCAATACAAGAAGAAAAAAAGTTTTATTCTAATTTTTAAAAAAATCTTTCTCCTTATAACCCTCCAAAAGAGAAAGACTCTTCTCCCTTAGTGGGAAGTTTATCTGCCACTCAATGTTTTATTTTTTTAAACTGTTACTCTTTTTGCCTTAGATTCAATACTAAGTATTGGTTCCAAGGCAGAAGAGCAGTATGGGCTAGAGTAGACAATTGGACTTTTGTGAATTGACCCAGTGCCATACATCTAGGAAGTTTCTGAGGCCCACTTTGAACCCAGGACCTCCAGTCTCTATCCACTGAGTCATCTAGTTACCCATACTCAATATCTTTTTTCCTCTTTAAAAATTAAACCTTTACCTTCCATCTTGGAATCAATACTTCCATGGCAAAAGAATGGTAAGGGCTGGACAAAGGGGGTTAATGACTTGTCCAGGGTCACACAGCTAGGAAGTATCTGAGGCCAGATTTGAACTCAGGATCTCCTATCTCTTGGCCTGATTCTCAATCCACTGAGCCATATAGCCTGCACTCCCTCCAACTCAATATATTTTTAAGGGATTTTTTTGAAACTACAAAAATGACAGTTTTGGAAATCTACTCTCCTAGGGAGTACCAACATAATAATTATTTGCCATCCAATCAGGCCTGAAATCTGAGCTGAGAAGGGTTAAATACTGATGGAGAACTATTAATTGTTCTCTCTGCTATGCAAAGTAAGTGCTGGAGACAACCTGTCAGAGAGGAAACAAGGCTGAGGGGAAGCCCAAAAAGATTGTGCCTAGAAGGTTGCTCCTGGCTATCAGAGCCACTTGGTCTCCTAGAATTCAGTTTCCTAAATATTAAATCATGAGGTTGGACAAGACATGTCTAATGGCTAGAAATCGTGTGATTCTGATTCAAAGGGGCTGATATTAAAGTGGGGTCAAGTTTCCCAGAAGGAAGAGCTGAGCTAAGCACCCAACTGGTGAATGTAATTCAGGCAAACCAAGGGATTGGAGAGAAACCAGTCAAGAGGCAAGAGCAGGTTGTCAGGGGCCAAGATCCTTTGAAGAGAAAGGTTACAGAAATTCCTGTAAGGTCGGTACAGAGGAAGCTTGGGCAGACAGTGAATGGGAAGTAAAGAGAAAAAAAGAGCTTGGGAGAGCAGTAGGTTCTGCCACGTTTGGGGTCTTTCCCTCTTTTTAATTTATTTTACCGATTTTTAAAATTTATTTTATCAATTTACATAATTCAAACAGATAGGGACAGTTTCTGCAACAAACTATATAGATGATGTTTGGGTTTTTAAGAAAAGCGAGTGTGTGAACTTCCATAACTCAACGGATATGTTTTTATAGACATGGGGTCAACCCATCAAATGATGGCAATGGCTACCAATCCACAAAAAATAGATTTTAGTGGAAAGCTTGGAAGAGGTAAATAGATGAAAAATGTTGTCACTTATTTTAGAGAGACCACAGAGAACTTTGTACATCATTTGCAGTGGTGAATATATATGTAGGATACACTATAAAAAAAACAACGCAAGTATTAACTCGTTTTCTTTTACCTGCTAAGGCTGGAATTGTGACTTTGTTCCATTCCCAAGGCTGATCATACTCGTCTGCAGGCCTGTCGTCATCCTGGGGCAACTTGCTTTCTCGTAAACGCTGGCTGACCAAGCTTTCAGAGTCTGAATCTACCCCATTGCCTTCTGGTTCATAAGGTGTGTCATATAACTGGACGCCTTTATTCTGGGATTTCACGCTTTCTTGTCTCTGAAATTCTGTGGAAAAAAGAAACACGTTAATGTGATTGGGTAGGAACCTGTTGTGCAACCTTTATTAAACAATCATATATTAAACATCTATTAATATGCAATGCCCAGTCCTTGGTGAGTGAAATAGGAGAGAAAACCCCAAAGAAAGCTACAATACAGGATTTGGTCTTTGCTTAAAGTTCTGGCCGTTTCCTATGTCTCTAGCCTTTGAAGGAATTACTTTCTTTTGCTTTCCTTTACACACTGTACAATCTGGTCATACAAGCCTACTTCCGCTTGTTTACAGTGTACAACACAATGCTCTCTCTTTCTCTCATCCTTTGCATAAATTGTCTCCCAAGCCTGGAAACCCCTTTCTCTCCACTCACCTCCAACTCTTTGAATCCCCAGCTTCCATTAAGTCTCAATTCAAGGGGTACCTCCTTCAGGACATCTTTCCCAGTACTCACAAGGGACAGTCCCAGCCCCTCTAAGATGACCTTCTATCTACTATGGATATATGTATGTTTATGTATATTTCTGTGTAGATATTTGTGAAATTATATTACAGTTTTAGGAAGAAAATATATATATATATTTATTTATTTACAAAAATGTAAGTTTCTTGAGAGCAGGGATTATTTTTACTTTTTCTTGCCATCTAGCAGCCCTCACTCAATGTATTTTTTTCCCTTAAAAAACAAACAAATAAACAAGAACAACCCAACTAAACACTTATCTTTCATCTTAGAATCAATACCATATACTGGTTCCAAGGCAGAAGAGTGGCAAGGGATCAAGTGACTTGCCCAGAGTCATATAGCTAGGAAGTGTCTGAGGGCAGACTTAAACCCAGGACCTCCCATCTCCAGACCTGACTCTCTATCTACTGAGCTACATAGCTGCCTGCTTACTTGATAATTAATTGTTCTAAGGGTTTTTAAAATATATGGATGGGAGAAACAACTATATGTGACTAATATTCAAGGGAAAGGGAAATTAGTGCAAATTAAAGGTCCAAGCAAAGTATTAGGAGAAATCTGATCATCTCTCACTTCAAAGTAACACAGTTTTTATGAGCTTCGATGTCAGTCAGTCAACTAGCACTAATTAAGCACCAATCATGTACACAGAAGAGCTAGGTGGCACAGTGGAGAGCACCGGGTCTGCAGGGAGGACGATTCATCTTCTTGAGTTCAAATCTGGCCTCAGATACTTATTAGCTGTATGATCCTGGGCAAGACACGTAACTCTCAATTACTTCAGTTTCCTCATCTATAAAATGAGCTGGAGAAGGAAATAGTAAATCACTCCTGTATCTTTGCAAAGAAGACTCCCAAACACAGTGATGAAGAGTCAGACCCTACTGAAACAACTGAACAAAATAATTATGGGCCAGGTAGTGTGCTGAAGTACTGGGAGCTAGGTAGTACATAATTGCACATGCATAGTCTATGTCAAATTTCTTGCCTTCTCAAGGAATGGGGAGGGAAGAGGAGAAAAGAATTTGGAACTCAAGATTTTTTAGAAAACCAAATGTTAAATACTGTTTTTACATGGAACTGGGAAATATAAAATAAGAAAAAAAATGAAGTGCTGGTGACACAAGGAAGGAGGGGGAAACTAACCAATTTGTTCTCTCAAGGCAATCATTGTCTAATAGGGGAGACAATCAATCAATCAATCAATCAATCGATAAACACTTATTAGTTGCCTACTGTGTGCCAGGCACTATGCAAGCACTATGGGATACAAAAAGAGACAAAAGATAGTCTCTGCCCTCAAGGCGCTTATAGTCCAATAAGGTAGACAATACAAGAACAAATAAAGACAAAGTAAACTATTTATAAGAAATTTGAAATAACTGACAAAGGGAAAGACAATACAAACAACTATGTATTAGAAAAATATATATAGAATAAATTGGAGATAGTTTCAGAGAGAAGGCACTAAAATTAGTTAAGAAAACTGGGAAACACTTCCTGCAGAAGGTAGGATTTGAGATGAGACTTGAAAACAGGTGCCGCAGGTCATCTGAGCTCATGTTTGTCTTGGATAACTAGAGGAAAATCACCAGGTAATCAGATCGCAACTCTAGTACTTACTAGGTGTATGACTGTCAAGAAATCACTTTATCTCCATGGAATTCTGATATCCCATCTTTAAAACTGGAGGTTTAGCCTCTAAGAACCCTTCAGTGTTAGATCTATCATAATCTGATTTCTGATTTTTGTGTTTAGATACCTATTTTCCCCACAAACTACATCTCAAGAACTATGATCCCATGATTCAGCATTTAAAATACTGAAAAAGCAAAAACTTTAAAAAAAATTCCCAAAGGGTAGGAGAATAGGAGAGTGATTAATTGAATGTTTGGATAACCAAAACATTATATACAATATTGAGAGGTAGTGTGAGGTAGTGAATAGCCTGGCAATCAGGAAAAATGAGTTCAAACCCTATCTGGCTGGAGAACATGGGCAAGTCATTCTAAATCTCTCAATGTTGTTCAGTTGTTTCAGTAGAGTTCAACTCTTTGAGACTCCATTTGTGTATTTTTGGGCAAAGATACTGAAAGGGTTTGCCATTTCCATCTCCGGCTCCTATTACAGATGAGGAAACTGAGGCAAAGAGGGTGAAGTGACTTGACCAGGGTCACAGTTAGTACCAAAAGCCAGATTTCTCCATCAGACCTCACACAGCATTTTGTTTTATATTATAAAATGCATTTATCATAGAATTGTGCATTTGCACTATCAGTATTGGTATCTTATCATCATACTCCATGATAAATCCTGTGGCAGTAGAAAGTGTGTCACCTAAACTTTCTATCTGCCTCAGGGTCTAGCAAAATTCTAGACTATTGGAGCCAGAAAAGGAAAGAAAAAAGAAGTCTCAAAATTTCAGTTGAGGCACAATTTAAAAATAATCTCTTGCCTAAAACTTCAACTAGAAACTCTCAATTTGTCTGCTGTGCTGATACCAATACAGAAGAGATTATCCTAAAAGGAAGAAGAATCAACTGCTGATAGAAGCAAAACTTAATTTGTTCATGTTAATTGTGAATAAGCATGCCTGACTTAGAAAGACTAGGAATAAAGAGAATATTAGAAAAGCCAAGCAATTCTATAATTTTCAAATACCCCAGTATACATTTAAGAGAAGACTAGGAAAGAATTGCCAAACAAAGGTTCATCCATGTACATATCCAGAGCCTGACAGATGTGACTGAGTCACATTAGGGTGGCATTTTCATCCTCAGACTACATTGATATGTTGATGTGGGTTGGGAGTGGGTGGCAGCTGCCATAAAAAGACTCAGTGAATACCGGTTTTTTCATTTCTTGGAAGGTGTAACATCTTCAGTTTTGGAAAGACTGCTTGAATCAGACAAAAAGTAATTTCCATGATCTTCTCTGCATTTTTCTGCCTGATCTAGAATTGATTTTTCAGCCCGATTTTAGTACCTCCAACTTTTATTACCCTTTCCCATGATTGCTTTGGATTATGAAGCTATGCAGACAGCCTTGTATACCAAACTAACCTGGTTTGGCTTGCTTCCTTCTTGATTTGGACTACATTCCCAACCCCAACCCATTCCAAACAGAGGTGGAGAAAAACTCTTTCCCCACCCAATGATTTGCCTAATTCGGCTGCACTAATCTAACCTGTCTCAAACAGGATGTGACAATCAAGGCATCTGATGGAGATAAGAATCATTTGTTGATGGATCTTAGAAAAGTGCACAAAAATAGTTTGGGTCTTAAAACAAAAAGACAGAATCCAAGATTCCTAGAGGAAATTTCCTCCAAAGACTATAACTTCTATGATTATTTGTTCATCAAACCATTATGGAACACCATCTATTTACTGGGGATCTACAATATAGTAGAATCTCTTTCAGTATAGATAACTGCTACAAAGGCAAAGTAAACTTTGCCAGAATTTCCTGCTCAATTAAAAACAATCAAATCAGGTGAAAAACCAAGGCTTTGAAATTCTACAGCAGGAGAGAGGAACAGACTCAGCAGGTGATACATGCTTGAGTTTGAACTGAACAACCCCTGGTCATGTTTTCTTTTTGTATTCTTTTCTCCCCTACTGCTGAATTTCAAGGCTTTTACTTCTCAATTTATCTTATTTTATTTTTCAATTTGGGAAGGAATTCTGGTAAAGTTGACCTTGCCTTTTTAGCAGTTATCTAGGCAAAAAAGAGATTCCTCTTCAGTGGTTCCCAAACTTTTTTGGCCTACCACCCCCTTTCCAGAAAAAATATTACTTAGCCCCCCCGGAAATTAATTTAAAACAATTTTAATAGCAATCAATAGGAAAGATAAATGCATCTGTGGCCATCACCACCTCCCTGGATTGCTGCAGCACCTACCAGGGGGCGGTAGCACCCACTTTGGGAATCACTGCTCTATATTGTGGATTCTGGGTCTGGTATATAGAAGATGTTCAATAATTGTTTGATGAATGAATGAAAGGTTTCACCAGACTGCCAAAGGAGTGTGTAACACAAAAAACATTAAGAATTTCTGTTTTAAAGACTAGTGTTTTATAATGTATCATGAGTGATTGACATAGAATCCAGCTGTAGGGTGATGTGTGGTTAAACAATAAGATAGGTCACAGGGAGAAATGGTATTATATTGAATAATAGTTTTTGTTTAGGTGAATTGCTGTCTGGTTAACATAACTCTAGTTAAAAAGTGAACCTTGATAACTTGTTAAAATTCTACTATTTCTGTTACTTTGACTACATCCTATACCTCATGCCATATATTTGCCACTGGTTTTTACAGTCTTTCTGAAATATTATGCATGGTTAAATCTAAGAAAGATAGCTGCAAAAATGCACTGATACCAAGTATGGAAGGGTTCACTGTTCTTATTGGGACTTGTAAGCATGATGCAGTGTGGCAGAATCTACTTTTTCCATCTTGCTACCCAAAGTTCAGGTGTCTTCCTTATGTATTTTCTTGCTAGAATGCAGGCATAGTGAAATACAAAATCAAATATGAAAAAGTAAATTTGATGATGGGGAAATCATCTTAGTTGTAAATATTTAAACGTAACCCAAGGATGGAATATTTACACTTAAAGAGTTCTACTAAATTCTTAAAAGACCCCTATGATGTAGTTGTATCACAGTATTCCAATCTCATGTCTTAAAATGGGTAGAGGAATGGTGCCACCAAAAAAGAAAAGGTGAAAAGAATTTCCCAGAGAGAACAGGGCATAGTGGAAAACAGATTACAGTTTAGAGATTGCAATCCACTTGTGTGGTTAAGACAGGTAAAGCATGTAAAAACCAAAATTGTGGACACATTATAAAGAAGAAATCATACTGAGATTCAAGAGCTTGGCTATTAAGAGAGTACAGTTCTAGATTCAGTTCTGTTATTAATGCAGCTTTAAGACTCAGTTTCCGCTTTTATGAAATTGGGGGAGTTGGAATAGGGGCTCTTTTTTCGCTAGTTTTTAAACCTAAACCTTACATTTTCCATTTTAGAATCAATACTGTGTATCAGTTCCAAGGCAGAAGAGTGGTAAGGGCTAGGAAATGGGGATTAAGTGAATTGCCTAGGATCACACAGTTAAGATGTGTCTAGTCCTGGTTCTCAATTCACTGAGCGTCACTATCCCCAGAATAGGGATTCTTAACTTAGGGTTGGACCATCAACTCATTTTTAAAGAAATATTTTGAAAAATACATTTTAATATAATTTTCCCCTTGGAATCCTATGTAATTTGTTTTATTAACTTAAAAGCTTTATTCTGAGAAAAGGCTTCACCCCACTGTTAAAGAGGTCTATGATACAAAAAAGGTCAAGAATCCAAGGTCAACAGAACACTGTACACAGAAAGTAAAACATTGTGGAACAAATTCAATGTACTGAACTTTGCTACTAGTAGCAATGCAATGAGCCAGGATACTCCTGAAGGACTTATGGGAAAGAATGCTATCCAACTGAGAGAAAGAACCATGGGAGTAGAAATGCAAAAGAAACACTTATCAGAAGTATATATGGGCCTGTGATTTGGAGTTTAGGCTTTAAAAGAATCCTCTATACCAAAAATGAATAATGTGGAAATAGGTATCGAGTGACAACATTTGTAAAACCCAGTGGCACTACTTGTCAGTTCTGAAAAGGGGGAGGGAAGAGGAGAGGGAGAGAAAATGAATCATATAAACATGGAAAATATTTTTAAATTTAAATTTAAAAAATTTAAAAAAGAATCCATGGTTGTGATTTTTTTAAACCCTTAGCTTCTTTCTTAGAATCAATACATTGTATTGGTTCCAAGACAGAAGAGTTGTAAGGTCTAGGCAATGGAGATTAAATGACTTGCCCAGGTTCACCCAGCTAGGAAGTGTCTGAGGCTAAATTTGAACCCAGAACCTCTCATTTCTAGGCCTGGTTCTCAATTCTCTGAGCCACCTCAAATATTTTTTAAAGGCTTCTTCCAGCCCTAACATTTATTGACTTTTCTATGATGATAGGCATATGAGGAAAGCAATATTAGAACTGGCAATCTACCAAAAAAAATGCAGCACCATTATATGGAATGGTATCATTAAATGAGAGCTATTCATTAAAATGGGATTCTATTTGTACTACAGGCTAAATGCAAATTTTCATTAATGTATGAAAACTCAAAGCAATGCTATTTTTAAAAACAGTTTGGCTTACATTATTCTAAAGTAGTTTAGGAAACATGGATTGTTCTTTATAAGTATTTCTATTCATTAGGCAAGAGAAATATGGTGTAGTAGCAAAGAATGAAGGAAATAAATATTGATCAAGTTCCTACTATGTGCCAAGCATGGCAATAAGTACTTTGCAGATATTATCTCAGTTGAACTATCCCAACAATTCTAGGAGATAGATGTTATTAGTATCCATATTTTACAGTTGAGGAAACTGAAGCAGACAGAGGTTATGTGAGTCACTTAGAGTTATACAGCTAATAAGTTGCTGAGCCCACCTTTGAACTCAGGTACTCTTAATTTCCAGGCCCAGTGCTCTAACTACTGGGCTATCTGCAGGCCTTTTAATTTGAATTTCAGAATTCCTTCTGAAACTGATGGAAGGAAGGAAAGGAAGGAAGGAAGGAAGGAAAAAAAAGAGTATCTCCCATAGAGTTTTATGAGTCAAATGAGATAAAGTATTGTAAACAAGTATAGAAGGTGCTTTGAAAAATTTAAGGATTTTTATAAATTTTAGTTACTATTATTAATAATAATTGTTCATTATTAATTATTATTGGTTCCAAGGCAACACTCTATCATATAAAAATTAAGGGGCAAACATTTCATGCCAGGTATAAAAATGTAATCCTCTCTTTTGGACCAATAATCTGTGTAGGCTTTTTTAAATTGCAAATACCAACATCCAACAGTCCAGGAATCTATTTAATACAGTAGTCAGTGGTCATATGTTTTAAATCATGTTATTTTTACAGCCTATCTATAAATTCATAGAAAATGACCTTTAATACCGAGGTGGCAGGTGGCTATTTCATGCTTCTTAGTCAGAGTACAAGAGCATTAAATTGACAGGGTGGATTTCTTTCTCTTTTTTTTTCCCTCCATCCACCTCAGGAGAAGAAAGATTGTCACAGTGAAACTAGACATAAAGACCAGAAATGTAATAGGTGTCTTTAGTTTCCCTGAATTTTGATTTTAACTTCAAACTTCAATCTTTATCCCAAATATTTCCATTTTAAAAAAAAAGCTAAAAAAAAATCTGCATTCCATTCAAGCAGACAGTCAAAGCCAGGACAACAGAAGTATTTTCTCCATAATGCATGCTGAGGAAATCACAAAAGCACCTGGCCTCAATAGCTAGGTTTTTGTTTTTGGTGAGTCCCAGAACAGCATTATCTATAGGGATTTTATAAGCATAATCACTGAAAGACCGTAGAGTTTCCAAAATATAGATATAGTTCAATTATTCAACACAGTTGGTTAGTATTAAATACATAAGGACAGACCTTTTTAAGAGTTGAAAGAGACTTCCGAGATTATCTTGCTTAACCCCTCATTTTGTAGGAGGAAACTGAGGTCTAGGTAAGTGAACAAAACTACAAAATTGGTTAAATCAGTTATTTTGTACCCACAAAACCCTAAGGGGCAGGGCTATAATTTGGTGGATTCAGGATATATTTAATTCATGTATTTCTTCCACTACTGCAGACTGTAATTGCTCCACACTATCTCATTCTCTTCACACAGGAAGTATTCTTACACAGGTTTATTTAATTGTCTGTCCCATGGAATCTATTACTCCTGAGAAACTCAGATTCCCACTCTGGTCTTACTTCTGAGATGACTTTCCATCATGTATTCTGGTTATATTTTTTATGTAATTAGTTGTTTATTTATTCTCTCCCCCATCAGAATGCAAACTCTGAGAGTAGAAGCCCAGTTTTTGTGGTTTTCTTTATTCCGAGCAGCTAGCTATATGACACAGTAGATAGAATGCTGGGTCTGGAGCAGACCTGAGTTGAAATCCAATCTTGGATACTTACTAGCTGTGTGATCTTGAGCAAGTCCCTTGACCTCTGTCTGCCATAATCCACTGGAGAAGGAAATGGCACATCACTCCAGTATCTCAGCCAAGAAAACTCCATGGACAATATGGCCCACAGGGTTGTACACAAATGAACAACAACAAATTATTCCTAGAACATAGAAAATCCTTAATACTTGTTGATTGATTGATTTGTGCTTGTTTGGACCTCCAGACAGATTCCATTTTTCTTTCCCTAAGAGAAGATTTCTCACTCCTATTTCACCCACAAAGTGGCCCCTAATAACCAATTCTGATAGCCTCCAGCTGTCTCCCTGAACAGACTACCTTTTGATGGACAAGGACAGGCTATACAGGCTGTTAGTCCACTGGCAGAGGACATGAGAGAGTGAAGACCTGCACACGTAGTTGGCCCATATTCCTGAGGGGCTCCATGGGCTGCAAGGTACAGGTATTCACCCTGAAGGATGAAAACTCCTGGTTCAAGCAAAGACTTGATGCCCTAGAGCAACAGAGGATAGGCATTGTTTTTCTATGGCCCTTGAGCCATAGTTTTTATATTTTACAATTTGATAAAAAATGTAACTAAAAATTGTAAAATATTTTAAAATGTAAAATCATTCTTAGCTTTCAGGCTTTATAAGAATGGTGTCAGTGCCTTTGTCTGGATGGTAGTCTGGTGATTTCTACACTGGATCCTAAGCACACTTGAAGTCCTCAAAGGCTTTTTTACCTATCTTGAAGGGATTTTCTAAGGAAAATGCAAAGGAAGCTTTGGTGATGTTCCATCTAGAAAGGTAGCTTCCTGGAGAGGGCCAGACAAAATGACCCCCTTCTTTAGCAATTCACGGAAACCTGTGCTTACAGCAAAGGTTGCTAAACAACAGATTTTTCCGGCTCTGTTGGGGTTATGGGATACACCAGGTTTTTCCTTACCTTAAATAGGGATTTAGAATTGCATCTCTCAGCCTCAGTAGATCAATTTTCAGAGTGCATGACCCCATCCATCTATAATTAATTACACCTTAAGGAGACTTGGATATCAATTGGCCCAAATGTACACAGCAATGTTTGCATTCTGCCTTACCTTACCTGAAGTTGTGATGGAGCCTTTATCACTCTGCTAACCCACTCACATGGAATATTCTTGTGTGTGTGTGTGTGTGTGTGTGTGTGTGTGTGTGTGTGTGTGTGTGTGTGAGAGAGAGAGAGAGAGAGAGAGAGAGAGACAGAGAGAGAGAGAGAGAGAGAGAGAGAGACAGAGAGAGAGAGAGAGAGAGAGAGAGAGAGAGAGAGAGAAAAGCTGGGTGTTGCCATGGATAGAGTGAAGGGCTTGGAGTCAGGAAGAATGAGTTCAAATCTAGCCTCAGACACTTAATAGCTGTGTGATGCTGGGCAAGGCACCGTGTTTGCCTCAGTTTTATCTACTATAAAAGGAGCTGGAAAAAGAAATTGCAAACTACTACAGTATCTTTGCCAAGAAAACCCCAAATGAGCTCACGAGGAGCCAGAGATGAGTGAAAAATAGTGAACAACAAGAAGTATACTTTGCACATATAGGAGCTTGAGTGTTTGAGGATTGAATTCAGTTGAGCATATCTAACTTGGGAAGTTATAGAATTGTCTTCAAGAACCTTGTAGAACAACAGAAAAAAGGGACTTAAAAGAGATCACAGATTGGGTATAACTCATTCACTCTTACCTCCATTTTACAGATATGAAGAAACCAAGAACTGTGGATGCTAAATAACTTATCACATTGCCTGCCACATTTCCTCATGTTCACATAAGAAGGGAAGAAGACAAAAGGAGAAGGAAGAATTTCTTGGTCAAGACACAGATTGAGACTCAGAAAGAATCAATCCTAGGTTTTAATATCAACTCCGATCCACTTAACTCTCAGCAGATGACTTCATCTCCTATTATGAATGAAAGAATAAATGAAGGAAAAAAGTATTTAAGCACTTATTTTGTGTGAAGCACTGTGCTCAAGAGGCTGAGGCTATAAAGACAAAAGCAAATAGCCTTTACTTCCAGGAACGATCAAGGCCAAGAGTGAATTCCCTCATATACCTGTTTTTTTTTCCTTTAAAAAGAATTTATTGTAGAAAGGAGACAATATATAGACATCAATGGCAATTCATCAATTTATTATAACCCTTTTTTCATGTTTATGACTGTACAGGTCAGGGGTGAAGTGAGCACACTGAAACTATATCAAAGTTCCATATAGATTTCTAAACATGTTGAAAAAATGAAATGGTACTTTGGTGTTCTCTTCATTTTGGGCATATTACTATTGGCAATAAGCACTTTAGGTTCTTTGTGTGTGTGAAGAAACTCCATCTTCCCTTTCTCAATGTCCTCCAATGGTACCCTATTAATCTAAGATCAAATTCAGACTACTCTTGTTTGGCATTTAAAGACTTTCACAACCTGGCCCTCTATCTCTCTGTCTTGTCTTAAACATTAATCTTTTGAACTCTATAGTTTAGCCAAACTGACTCTACTGTTTTTCTTCCATTCCATTTCTTTCTAATCCTTACCCTTTGTCTTAAGATCAGTAAGGTATAGACAACTGGGGTTAAGTGACTTGCCGAGGGTCACACTTCTAGGAAATGTCTGTGGCCAGATTTGGACCAAAGACCTCCCATCTCCAGGACTGGTACCCTGAGCCACCTTAGCCACCCTCCACATCTTTTCAATAGCAGACTCTGATGCCTTATTCATCTTTGTCTCTTTGAATCTCAAATTTCCTTCAAAGCTCAGTTTAAAACCTTTTCTTACATAAGGTCCTTTCTTATCCCTCTAATTGCCAGTCTTCTACCTTGACTCAAAAACAAATAACCCAACCCCACCATTCCCCTCCTTAAAAACGAAAAACCAATTCTGGTTTGTTTCAGTTTCCCCAAATTAAAATGGGCAAAATAGCATCTATCTCCCAAGATTGTTGTGAGGAACAAATGAGATAAAATGTTAGAGCACTTGGTGGAGTAATGGGCACACAGCAAGTACTTTGTAAATGTTAACTATTATTATTATTTCTGCTTGAGAATCCATTCTAAAGACTACCTAGCTGTACAAAGATATAGAATTGAATAGAAATAATATGACTAACTTTTGTAACCTCCATCAAGGATAATTGTATTTCCTGTCATTGGTTGGAGGACAATAAGTAAATTTATAAATCTTTTAACAAAGCACACGAGGGAGAATAAGTAATCATTATATTGTTACTTAATCTCCCCCAACCCCTGCAAGAACTGAAAACCATGTTCCTAATAAGGAATACTTCAATGTATAATGATACACAGATATCTTTTACATTTTGATTCAACTAAGCAAATGATTCTCTTAACCAATGACTCTGTGATCAGTCCTCACTTTTCACATTCATTTCATAAAGCTCCAGTCAGTCCTTTCATAAGACAGAGAAAATAAGGAGAGACCCTATATTACTAGCATGGTAAAACAACAGGTGGAATTTAAGGCTCTAAATATTATAATTAATGAGAAACAAACCATCAGCTCAGTAACACATGAGCCGGGCTCCCAACTTAACTAGTAAAGTCTGACTTCAATGACTCATGAGGAGATGACCCAGTAGTCTCAAAGGCTATCCAAGCAGAGTGCAAGCTCTGGCAGGTCTTAGCAAGCTATAAAGGCTTTGTGTCCAGACTCTGGGAGAGGCATGATGACTTGTTCCATCAAGTTTGAAGAAGCTCATCATCAAAATGTTGACCAGTAAGGGAGAAATACCTGGTTGGGGCAGCTCAAAGCTATTTTCCACAGTGTGAAGAGATTGGATCTGTATTCATAGAGGTAGTAACAACAAAAGCAACAATCCCTGAAATAAGAAAAAAATGGTGCCCCTAATGAACCTATTTTTAAAGTGGTCACATATGGTCTAAAGGCACTTGAAAGGAAGGGTTTACTTCATGCCACTGAAAATCTTTTTTCTTTTTTTTTTCTCAACACACCCTCCTCCCCATCCTGTGAAACTCTTTTGCTCTCTCATCCTGGATTTTTCCTTGAGTGCCTACTGCCTCCTTGCTTTTTCAACTTAGAAAATCCTCATGTTCATCAGTCCCTTCAACCTAAAACATCCTCATGTAAAGCCCACATACTCTTCTTCCATTGATGACAGCCCTTCCTAGAGCCTCCACTTTGTGGAATGGTCCATGCTGGTCAGGCTTTATTCCATGTCCAATTGGGCTATACACACTCTATGGTCACTTCCATTGTTTCTCCTCCTACTCTCCCTCCCTTTCAGCTTCCTTTTATCTGTACCTCCTCTTAGAATGTAAGCATCTTGAAGGCAGTGACAGTCTCTTTTTGCTCATATTATACCCCCATCACAGATCTTAGCACAGGGCTATAGCAAATTCTCAATAAATGTTTGTTGCCTGTCAGGCTAGTTTTATCATTACAGAAGTTACCAGTGCAGGTCTCAGGTTGTCCATGTGTTCAACTTACTTTTTATAGTCATATATTTTCCAAGATATCTTTTTTACTCAAGGGATTGGCAGTTAAATGCCATGCCAACTTAGACCCACAGTAGTTAAAGCTACAAAAAAATCATAGTTGCAAATGATAAATTATAATAATAATATTATATTTCTATTTATTGTAATCATGTGCTATAAATATGCTATATTTATATTATATAAATATATTATATACCAAAAATGGTTTTTAGTCCATTTCCCCCTCAATTACTATTATATCCTTTTCTTTAAGAATATCCTTGGATTCTTGATCCCTTTTTAATGTAAAAAAAAAAAATCACCCAAAATTGATCCTCTTTTTCTGATTCCAGGGAAGAAAGGGTGAAAACTCATCCTTTAGGTTCTGGTATCCCAGGCAGAAAGTCTGGGTTCCAATGGAGAGAGATGAGAAGGCTAGCTGGAGTAGAGGTCTCACTGATCAAACACTTAGACATTTATTTGGGAAAAGGATTCTGTAGAGCTCTGGGTCCCTTTTAGCTTCAGTCATCTAGAATATATTTGGTTGCCTTTGTCACTCTGTGGTAGAAAAATTTTTTCCTGAATTTTGGGTAAAGCAATAATCAATAAAAAATGGAGAGCCATAAATACACATGAGATCCCATTATATGACATATACTCCAAAGGTGACTATAATTTTATATTACAGTTTTGTTTGCCAATGACCTCCAATTTACCAAGAAGTTCTTTCGATACATTGTAAAGCATTATAATGGACATTATATTGGGAGTGAAAGCCTGAGTTCAAATCCCAGGATTCCGCAAGAAGCTTTTTCTCTGGATTTTTCACATAGTTTGAAATTTTAGGTCTGTCTGAGAAATATATGGTGAAGATGTGAGTGCTGGAAATGATTAATTAATGAGTATAAAAGCTGAAAAGAGTTATGTGATGGCTTAGCTTTCAGAGGCTCCCTCTTTCTCCATTACTCTCGCTACTTTTTCCCCAAGGTACAAAATAAAAACAACAACAATAATGGCTCTTATATAGATATTTATATAGGGCTTTATTTATATGGTGCGTTACTTATGCTTTCAAGTTCATAGTGTTTTTCCTGTGTTAATTAACATATGATAGTGATGATTACACAGACAAGGATATATATGTGTGACACAAGATTATAGGTATAGACCAGTGATTCCCAAAGTGGGTGCTACCGCCCCCCTGGTGGGTGCTGCAGCGATGGTCACACTTTTTTTGTATTACATTCTATTCTGAGTTCAATAAATAGTATGATAATTTCCAGGGGGCACTAAGTAATATTTTTTCTGGAAAGGGGGCGGTAGGCCAAAAAAGTTTGGGAACCACTGGCATAAACCAACAAAGTATTGTTATCATGAGTCACCTATCTAGATAAGGTTTTACAGAGGTTTCGCTACAATAAATTTTACCCATAAACTCACAATCTTTTGACCCAGAATAACTGCAACTAGAAGAATTAGGAAGGTTTTACTAGAGCTTTGAGGTCTAGCCACAGTAAACATAACCAGCCCATCTAAGAATAAGAGAGGAAAAGAAATCCTTGGGAATCGTAAAGTTCTTTCTGCTGACCCTCTCAGTCTCTGCATGGTCAAGACCCCGAAATACCTCTGTGCCTACTTTTTGCTCACTGGGCATACTTAATTATGGGTCTTCAAAGCTTTTCCCCAGGTTCCTGTTCACTTAACCACAGAGCCAGCCAGTTGAGAAGGTGGAGTGAGAGGGAGGGTGAAGCTTCTCGAATACTATCAAGTAAAAGGTCTGAAGGGTTATGGAGGAAAGAAACAAGCATTTATTATCTACTATATGCCAGGAACAAATATTTTCTCAGTTGATCTTTGTAACAGGTAAATGGTATCCATAATTTTACAGTTGTGGAATCTGAGGAATATAGATTAAAAGACTTATCCAGAGTCACATAGTAAGTGTCTGATACCTGGTTTGAACTCAGGTCTTCCTGACATTAAGTCAAGGGCTCTATCCAGGATCATTGACCTATCTTTAGTTCTTTGTTCAACTGAATAGGTTCCCATCTCAATCTTGGAAGGTTCCTTTATTGGGCACCAGGCCTAATCACAGGGAAGCCAGCCTATACCTTCATTTCTCAATGTATTTTGTCCTGTCATGTTTTTTCAGGCAAACAGGGTGGCTTCCTTCTTGGGCCCAGATTTCCAAAAGGAAGGGCCATTTTCATCAAATCTTTGAGAGGTGGGGACAAGATCAAGACCAGCCTTAGGGAAATATTTGAAGCAACAGCAATTTGTCTTTGGTGCCCTACCACCTTTTCCTTTGCTCCAACTCCTTGGTGCACCTCTTTCTTGCTCTTTCATTATTCTGATTTAGCCTACCCATCTTACCCCATATAATAACCCATTCTCTTAAGATCATCCTTCTGTTCAGCTTTTGTCAAAGTTTCTTTCTCCCAGAGCAGTCAGCCTCATCTAGATATTCTAGGGAAAGCAATCTGATTAAGCTGATTTATACTAACTTGTCTTGACCCTATCTTATGGCTGGTTCATAATGTTAAAAGATAAATTTATTAATTAATCTCTATTTTGTAGAAATTTGACATTTCAAGCAGTGTAGGGAAGATATTTTGGATGAGGCAACCTTCTTGGTATAGCGCTGGAGAAAAAAAGAGAGCCTAGTTTTGTTAGCCCCTTTGATTATGGGATTTTATGAGTCTTCAGGGAAATCTCAGGGAAGTGTCAGCTATTCCAAGCACCACAGCTAATCATAAAAATGTCTTAATGGCAAAAGTTTCTATAAACCAAACCTGTTCACAGCCAGACCTCCCCCCTGTCTAGTTCTGTTGGGCTCCTAAAGGATGGACTATGTATGAGGCAACTTTGGCCACAGAACTCTTCTTCCTAAGATCAACGCTCACATTCACTTTGGAGAGCAAACCCTAGGAAAGTCACCCTGATGAATCGTACACTAACTTAAAGGCTTTGCCTCTTGGGAGCTTAGTGGTCTTCTCCCTAAAGCAATAATTAAATCTTGATCGGGTTTTAGTTATTTGTAATTCAAGTTATAGTCCCAAGGCTTAATATAGTGCCTGGAATATAACAGATGATTAATAAATGATAGCAGACTGATGTTAAAATGTGAAGGCTAGTCAAAAGGGTTTAATCAAAGTATTTTGCTTGTATATAAGACAAATAAATATCATCCATATTCTTTCCATCACCCCCTGTACTGGGGGTTTAGTTGAAAAATCTCCAAACTACACTAATTCACTGCCAGTGGACTTGTAAACTAGTCCAACCATTTTGGAGAACAATTTGAAACTACGCCTGAAGGGCTATAAAACTGTGCATATGCACAGCAACACCTCTGACTCACCAATATCACCACTAAGTCAGTATCTCAAAGAGATCAAAGAGACAAGGGAAAAGACTTATTCATGCAAAAATATTTATAGCATCTCTTTTTGCAGTGGAAAAGAATGGGGAATTGAAGAGATATCCATCAGTTGGGGGGTGGCTGAATGAGTTGTGATATGACTGTGATAAAATACTATTGTGCTGTAAGAAATGATGAAGGGGATAGTTTCAGAAAAAACTGGGACGACCACTATGGACTGGGACAAAAAAAATTGAGAAGAAGCAGGATATTATGCATTTTTCTCATTTTTTATTTAATTAAGAATTTTTCCCGTGATTACATGATTCATATTCTTTCCTTCCTTTCCTCTCTCCCCCCTTCTGGAGCCAATGAACAATTCCACGGGATTTTACATGTATATTGTAATGACGGTCAACTGTGAAACTTAGCTACTCTGAGCAAGACAACGATCCAAGATAATTCCAAGGAATCATGATGAAAAATTGTTATCTACCTCCAGAGAGAGAAATGATGGACTCTGAGAGCAACATGAAACATACTTAAAATTTTTTTCCTTTTTATTGGAGTGTGTGTGTGTGTGTGTGTGTGTGTGTGTGTGTGTGTGAGAGAGAGAGAGAGAGAGAGAGAGAGAGAGAGAGAGAGAGAGAGAGAGAGTGTGTGTGTGTGTGTGTGTGTCTTAGAATGGTGCTAATAGAGTGTTTTCTATGATGGCACATGTATAATCTGAATCAAATTCCCTGACTTCTCAACAAGAAAGGAGAGGAAAAGAGGGAGAGAATTTGGAACTCATTAAAAAAAATGTAATCTTCCAACTGTGATCTCAAGCACAGCATATTAAAAATAGAAACTTATATTCTCTCCCAATCCTTCCCTTCCCAAATTCCCTATGGTCAAAGGAACCACCATGCTTCAAGTCACCTAGGCTTATAGCCACGACTTCTTAATATTCACCTCACATATCCCCTCTGTTATCATATCTTGTCATTTTTACTTCGACAACTCTCATATATGTTCCCTTCTTCCACTCACATGGCCGCCTAAACTTTCTACTCATCACCATTCACCTATAAGTAGTCATCTACTTGGGTCTCCCATCTCTCATTCGTGACTTCTCCCCATTTGAACCCATTCTCCACTCAGCTCACAAAGTGGTCTTCCTTAAGGACAGGGCTGACTACACTACACCCAGCACCCCCCACCCCAAATCACCTCAGTTCCAACAGCTCTCCATGAACTCTAAGATCAAATATATGATCTTCCGTTTATCATCTGAAGCCCCTCACAACCTGGCTCCTTCCTCCCCATCCTGTCTACTTCTCCTTCACTCTCTTTATGTACTCTGTGATCCAAAGCCAAATACATAGATCTACTTGCTGTTCCTCTCATGACAATCCATCTTTCACCCTTGGCTGTACTTCATACCTGGATTACCATCTCTCAATTCAAATTCCTAGCTTTATTCAAGGCTCAGCTCAAATTCTACCTTCTCTTAGAGGCTGTCCTCTGTCCCATCCTTTTAAAGATGACCTTCTTGATCATCTGTGTATCAAGCAATGTGCATGTTGTTTCTCTTATGAGAATGTGAACTCCTTGAGGGAAAGGACTGTATTTTTTTTTTTTTACATTTCTTTGTCTCCTTCCTGCTTAGCACAGTGCCGGGCACACAGTAAATTCTTAGAAAATGATTGTTGAAGGGCAATGGATAGAGATCCAGGCTTGGAGACAGGAGATCCTAGATTTAAATCTGGCTTCCAACATTTCCTAGCTGTGTCACCTTGGGCAAATCACTTAACCCCAACTGTTTAGTGTCCATTAATTCAGAATATTTTTCCATGTTTCCATGATTCATGCTCTTTCTCTCCTTCCTCCCTCCCCCCTCCTGTAGCCAATGAGCAATTCCACTGGATTAGAAGATAAGTTTTAAAACATTTTAAAACTAAAAAGAAATGATGAAGGAAAATGAGGGATAGATGATAGTTGGAAACATGATAGCTATCTCAGTGTGTGCATCCTTGTCCCTATCACAACCTAAATTATTTGAAAGTAGATTCTTATATCCTCAGCCTGGGACATAGATGTTACTTAATATATGCTTTTCCTAGTCTTGTAGAATTGTTATGGTTTCTTTCTTAGGATGGCAACTTTTGGTGCAATTTGCCTCAATTTTATGTTATTGCTCCATTCATCTTTGCCTTGGTATGAGAATTGACCAGGACTGGTCCACTGACACAATGGGATGGTCATCAATGCAGGCAATGATTACTCAGCAGTACTACAATACCTTTTAATTTTTCTTCTATTTCCTCTTTTACTGGATGTGTTGGGGAGGGGGAACATCAAGAAACAGACATAGAGAATAATTATAAATTAAATTTGCGAACTCAGTTTGAGTTAATGAATGTAAAAAACAAAGACAAACTACACATCTGAGATTTAGGTACCAAAGTGTTGTTTTGGTTTTGGGGGTGGTGGAGACAAGGAAACGAGAGAGAGATGGTTAAATAAAGAGTTTAAAGATGTAATTTATGTCTCGCTAAATTTATCAAAACAGAACTAGCCCCAGCTGCAAAAGCAAACAATCTGGTGGTCCACAACAACTGCCCTACAGGTGAAACATTGTAGAGAATTCTAACGAAGTTGGCCAGCCATTTCCTGTGTTTGTATCCCAGCCCTGGAGGTGGATCTGAAGGAATACCAGAGGGGAACAGATAAGCAGGAGCCTAATTTGAAATGACAGAGGCTGAAAAATGTAAAATAGGCCCTTCATTTCTAATTTACCTTGCTGGGCTTGTTTGTCAGTTTTAAAGCTCAAACCCCAAATCACTGGAATGACAGGGTGAGTTGGGGACATGGAATCTGCTTTAACTAAATGTTCCCAGGCTTTTGCCACCATGCTAGTGTGAAAGAAACATATATTTAGCTTGTAGATATGAATGCCAGACTAGAATCACATGAACGGCTCAGATTTTAACACACAAGGGTGTTAGGATGCTTTCTTCCAAACCCAACAATTTTATTTATAATTGGCAATTTGTTTAACCACAATGTACACATATAGGAAAGACCTCTGAACTTCTCAAACAACAGAAAAGAGAAACAAGTTACAGTAATTAGTGCACAGAAAAAATAAATGATAAAAGACACAGGCCAATACCCACAGTTATAGGTAATTTTGCAGTCATTTAATGCTATGCTATCAGAAAAGGTTGATCAAAGTAATTTACTTGTAAATAAGACAAATAAATACCACATGGATGTCCCTAAAAATACTCAGAGTTTAGTTGAAAGTGGCCAATATCCACAGTTACAGGTGAACCAAATAATTTTGCTTTGAGTTAATTCCATGATATCACAAGGGGCTGACCAAAGTAATTCACTTGCAAATGAGGCAAATAAATTCCATCCAGATGACTCTATAAATACTGGGGATTATAATTGAAAATTTCCCAACTATCTATTCTTCCATTTCACTTTTCCAAAAGTTACTCTCCCTGGTTGTTTGTTTAATGACACAGCCCATTGTGCCAGCAGAACAAAAACAAAATGGCCCCATAATACTCCTTCTAAACATAGTCCTCAAAATTGAACTCCATGTTTCCAGTTACTAAAATGCTGCTTCTGAGCCTTAACATTGTGAAAAGTTTCAAAGAGCAAGGTGAAACATAAAATCAGAGCATGCTAGAAGAGATCATTTAGTCCAGTTCCCTTCATTCTTCATTAGAGGGAAACTAGGATGTGAAAAATTAATCTCCTTTCTGACTAAATTAAATACACATGGATTGAATGCCTATCATATGTCAGGAACCATGCTAGGTATAGGACAGCATTGGTGAAGATGTGGAACTTCAGGAACTGCTCTGATCCTCCTCTTTCCAGTGCCCAAGGACATTTTTTTTGCATGCCCCATCCCTCTGTCCAGCCACCTAAAGCAAGCACTTTCCCCCTCAACTTTCTCTGGTAATCAGGGGCTCAAAGAAAGCTTGAATATGCCCTTGGCACTCGAACTTGGAAAAGTTTCACCAAGGAGGGTATAAGGGATGCAGAAGCAAAATCCAAACAGTCCCTATTCTCAAGGAGTTTACATTTGAATTAAAAAACAAAACAAAACATATGTACACAAGCAGGTAGGTGTGTGTGTGTGTGTGTGTGTGTGTGTGTGTGTGTGTGCGCGCAAGAGAATGAGCGAGCGAGAGAGAGATTGGGATTTTTGTGTATTTGTGAAACATTTCAAGTCTGGGAGATATAGCTTATGAGAAGTCAGAGA
Organism: Gracilinanus agilis; assembly: GCF_016433145.1. NCBI lineage: Eukaryota > Metazoa > Chordata > Mammalia > Didelphimorphia > Didelphidae > Gracilinanus > Gracilinanus agilis. The sequence goes on along the minus strand of NC_058130.1, from coordinate 252,012,208 downwards.
GTTTAAAGATGTTATACCATGTATGGGGACCAACAAAGAGGCCTGTTTGACTAAAGCATAGACTTCATGATGGGGAATAATCTTAAACCAGTTTAGAGATTGATGAAAATCAGTTAGGAAAGGGCTGCAGCATGAAGAATTATATTTTACAATTTACAATAGAGGAAAGAGGGAATTACTGAAGCTCCCTGAGCAGGAAAGTGATATCCTAAGACCAGCGCTTTAGGAATATCATTTTGAAAGCTATATAGATGGACAGTCTCAAGAGGGGGAAGATGCACGGTGGAGCTCATAAAGTAGTCTTTAAATCTTTGTTTGAAGACTTCTAGTGAGAGTAAAGATTTGGGGTGTGTGGAAAGGCCTAGCAACTCTGGTGTGAGGGCCAGCTGAACCCTTGGTTCAAGGCTGCTCATCCACCTTTGGTGTCCGCCTTTACCCAACTCTCACCTGTGGATCCAAGAAGCTGTAGCATTCACAGTGGCCATACCCTGGCAAACCAATCTTAGCTGATGGGCTAAATCAGGTTGAAAGTAAGTTATGCTGCAATGCGTAATGAGAACAAATGGTTCCACTGACCATGAAGGCAACTGAAACAGGTGCTTTGGAGCTTAGAACTTAGTCAGACATTGTAAATGCTATGGTCACCCACTGCTAGTCATCCTGACTTTCGTTTTGCCACTAGACTTGGATGACTCTGGAAAAGAGATCAAGGCTGATATTATGTGTACCTTTGCCTCACTTAAATCCAATTTACTGCAACTGGAGATGTCACCAGGTGATATCATTGTTCCTCTCTGAAACAAAGGATGAACCATAACATATGCTTTGTAAGACTGACTATTCTATTTTGGATTGTTCTGTTAGGGATTTCTTTAATCTTGGTAAACCCCATCACACAGCAGATGGTTAGTAGCAGACCTAGTAGTAGAATAAAAGTCTCCTGACTCCCTAGTGCACTGAAGGCTATTTCCATTACAATATTCTGGAAACAAACCTTTCTCTGATATTTTTATTGAGAAGAATGGCAATCTGTCTTAATCAGACTTTTAAGGTATATAAAAAAAAAATCTAACAACACAAACTAAAACTTGAGACAGTGATGTACTCTGCCCTAGTTAGAGAGCTGACTAATTAGGTATGCATGTTTAAAAATATGCAAACTTCAGAACATAGCATTAAAGAAAAACTTGGGTAACTTTTTATCTGAAACTTGACAGTCTGTTAGTGAAGAAATATTTCACTACCAGAAAGCATTCATCAAAGTTTTAATTAAATTGTCCTACTAAGCTTAAAACAAAAAACAGAAAAACAAAAACAAAAAACAAACCAGGATGAGAACAAACCATTTTTGTATGTGGGGAGAGGCTACTGGTTGTGAGAATTAGATCATTAAAAAAGTCTTAAAATTATCAGACACAGCTGGTTCTTAGTACTCCTTGGTAATAAGGGATGCTGCTGGTTTGGGTAAATGAAGTCCAGAAATAATCCAAGTATCTTATTTAAGATATTACTTTGAATTGGCTGCCATCAAATCTTGTTTCCAGGACTCCACATAAACAGTAACTGATCTGATTTTCTCTTTTTTTTAATTTCTCTCTACCAGCAACTGTACCCCCAAAACAAAAAATACACACCTTAAAATAGGTTAGTAGATTAAGTTAGATGAGGGTAAGCTAATGGAGAGGGGTGAAGGTCAATTTCTCCCCAGGGAGAAGAACTCTAGGAGGAAACCATGTAGGGAAAGGGGTAATTGCATCCACCTACTATCACAGAGTAGATACTACCTGTCCCTGTGTAGATTTGCCAGCGTATATTTTGGACAGTCAGTATAGACTCCAGTCACCCTAAATGAAGTTAACTTTTTTTAAAAAACAAAACAATCATACCTATGATAGCTTTAAGGTAGAAAACACCCTTCACCTGTGTAGATGAATACCTGCTATATAATTTATAGGATTAGAGTTGTCTAAGGGCACCAAACGGTTAAGTGTCACACTCAGTTAAAGGCAGATCTAGAACCCAAGTGTTCCTGCACACAAGTCCAGTAAAGTCTCCAAACCTTGACTTTGAGGCCAGTTTTCTATTCAGTGTGTCATGCTACAGCTGCATTATTTGGGAAAAAGGAACCCATTCATTTTTAGAAACAATTTTAAGAACTTAATGTTTGGCTTTATAAACTGTCATCCCGACCTCCCAAAAGGATGCTTTCATCAGTGTTTTTAAAATGGGAGAAATCTGTTACTATAGTTAAAAGTTTTCATATATCATTTTAATGGCTGTACTTTCAAAATCTTAGTTTACATATGTTTCTATACATAATTTATGTGTATGTTTTAGAACCTCAAGAACAACATGCAGAATAGAAATGAATAATACTAGAAGATATAAAATATAGGTCCTAAGGCTGTGTTTATGGACTGGATTAATTACTTATTTGTAGTAAGGCCAAATTTCAATAAAATTCCTTTACAGTGAAAAATGAGAGACAATTCATATGATATAAAGCCAAGTTTCTCATCAGAATTTTTGGCTTGATTTCAACATAATATCTTTATTCTCACCTTACTAGGTCCATAATTTAACCAAAAATGTAAGTTAACATTAGTAAAAGAAACCTAGTGTTTAAATAAAATGTGAGCAGAATGTCAAATAAAAAACTGTTACAAAATTAAATAAAAATTATTATGATTAGAATAATAATTCCTAACTAGTATACAATTTCAATTTCTCATCCTGTTTAAAGTAAGGCAATACTAATCTTAACATGTACTTTAAAACAGACTATAACAGATTTGGAAAGTTTCCTGACCAAAAATATATCCTAAGATACTAATGAAACCCAGGGCCCATGACCCTAAACCAGTGATGGAAAAATAAACTCTCTTACAAAAAAAAGGGTGGGGAGGACTTTAATAACATTAATGTAACTTCTCAAAGCATGTGATTAATAGAATTTAAAAAACTGACAAATACTTTTTGAACAATTTCATTACTTTACTGAGCAAAAGTAAAAGTAGATATTAATTACATAAACCCCAATGGATTTGCATTTGTCAAAATGTAATGAAGTGCTTTGTCTCTGAACTGAGCTGAAGATCCAAGAAGGGAATCAAAAGACCTACCATGGGAGATATCTAATAGACTCAAACAACTATAAATGTCAACAAAGACCCATCAAACAAATTACTGAATCCTCTAGAGTAGTTTATTGAAATCAAAAGGTTTTTAATGACAACTTAGGATCTTGTCATTTCCACCATAAATTACAAAAACCAGGCAGTTGATAAATATTTATCGAGTCCCTACTATGTGCCAGGCAGTGCGCTAAATTCTGTGCAAATTAAGAAGAGCCAAAACATAGCTACTGCCCTCAAAAGCTCACAATCTAACAGAGACAACAAGCAAAGAAATATATACAAGACAAACCATATATAGAATATATAGATATATAAAATAAATAACAGAAGGAAGGTACTAGAATTAAGATGGGTTGGGAAAGCCTTCATGTAGAAGATGGGATTTTAGTTGGAACTTGGAAGCCAGGAGGCAGAAGTGGGGAAGGGGCGTGTGCCAGGCATAGAGATCAGGCAGGGAAAATGGGGACCAACAATGATTGGAAGTGAAAGAAAACAATGTACTTTCTTCAAATACTGAGTCACTGTGTACAAATATAGGAAAAAAAGGTGAAGTCAAAGTATTGAAAAACAATTGCCTTTTGTTGGTGAAGCAAAGTGACCTGAAAAACCAGGTCTCCGAAAACCACCACCAAAACCCAACAAATTTGGTTTGTAAATACAAGTAAAGAGAGACTTAAAAAGGAGTTCAGTGTTACTGAATAGAAGAGTATGTGATAGGCAGTTTAAAATATAAGAAGACTGGAATATAGGAGGGGTGCTAGGTTATAAAGGGGCTCTAAACATCAAATAGGATTTTGTATTTGATCCTAGAAGTGATAGAGAGCCACCAAAGTTTGTTGAATAAAGGATGATAAGATTGGACCCTCTAAAATGATTATCCTTATAGAGTCTGGACTTAACAATCAAAATAATTATTAACAATTTTTTTGCTTGGGAAATTAATTAAGAGTATTTTCCCATGGTTACATAATTCATGTTTTTTCCCTCCCCTCCTCTGACTTCCCCCTGTAGCCAATGAGCAATTCCACTGGGTTTTACATGTATCAAATCAATATAATTATTTAAGTAAATGGAAGAAACTCTGCAATACATCAATGCATATTGCAAATATGTGGCTAGCATTTGCTCATTAAGATATAACCTGTCAACTAGAGTTGTACATCAAAAGCTCATCCTCCAGAGATTTATGGATGAAAATTCTAATACTACAAATAGACATAAAAATATCTTGGATGATTCTACCCATAAAGCAATTAAACCAGACTATTATTTTATTCACCAAAACTAAAGAACTTCTTTTAAAAATAGATGTTGCCATAGAAAATGCTCAATCTCCAAGCTATATGGCACAAAAAGCTTTCAAAATATAGAGACAACACAGATGGTCAAAATCATGTGGTGACAGGATGAGGTGCATATCATTCCTACCATCCTATCTGCAATTGGAGTGGTACCAAGGATGCTGTCAATGAGTCTATAGAGAATGAACTTATATCTTAATAACTTTATTCAGTTAGAAAAAGCTATTTTTATTCATCTCTGTAAATTTTTAGAATATTAAATATAAAAAGGACAATGGCAAGAAGGCAACTTGTTCCAAGATCCCAGGACAGGATCTAAGTGAACCCCATTAAAAATAAAGAGAACAATATAATGACAACAATAATGATGATAATAATTCTTCAGTGGATCTTGGACCTCATCAGTGTATTCCATCCCAGTTCTCAATTACTATATGAAGTCCTTCTTGATTCCCCTGAGAAAGTAGTATTCCTTCTCCCAAAAAATATCTTGTCCTTATTTTGTAAGAGCTTTCTTATGAATGTGCAGTCTCCCTCTATAGAATCTAGGGTTACTAATGGCAGGGGTTATTTCATTTTTATTTTTGTATCCTCAGTGCCTGTTACATAGCAACTACATGATGACTGATTGACATTTCAATCCGTATGAGCTTTTCTCTTCCTATGTTCTTGTGTCACAGTGAACCAATTCATAAGGACCTTATACAAGAAGACCCCAAAAGTCTTAGTGCAATTTGTAAGCTATTAAAGCTTAAACAGGGTGATTCAAGGAAGCTAAAGCCCCAAACCACTTTTGTTGTTTGTTTTCAGAGAAGACCAGTAACACCATGGGGTGATGTCCTGACTTGTGCTGGAGTTGGATTTAAATGAGACAAGAGTTGTACAAAGTCATTAGCCTCATTGTCTCTTCCAGAGTCATCCAAGTCTAGTGGCAAGATAAAAGTCAGGAACGCTGGTGATGGCCTTGGATATAGTGGATGCCCTTGGTGTTCAACCAATCTGCAAAAACTCCACAGTGCCTGCTTTAGCCACCTTCATTACTGGTGGAACAAACTGTTCTCATCTGCTCATTCTGCCAGAAAGAAGTCTTCACAAGCTGGGGGTAGACACTCACCATGGTTTGTGGCCTATTGGTTATCCTCTACCTATCTTCTAAGAGAGTTTTCTGGGATGTGGCTGCTGCACACTTCTTAGCATCTTAGAGCCACAGATTAGAATTGTGAAAAAGATGGAAACCAAAGGTGGGAGAGAAAGCCCTGAAAAGGGTTCAGCGAGCCTTCAAACCAGAGGTGCTGAGCATCCCTGAACATCTATCTACCCTCCAAAACTACACTAAAACTAGAGGAACACCCTGTATTCAAATGAGAGACAACTGCATGTATAAGTACAAATTGAATAATATAGAAAGCTCCTGACTATGCTACCTTCACTCTGATATTTTTGACTTGGCCTTTTCATAGAAATCTTGGATTCTACACCCCTGGGACCTCCCTGGGTTCTTTCACCTTATCTTGACCAAATCCAAGTCTTTACTTCATGAAAGGATACTTAAAAATGCAGAAAGAGCAGTTGGGCCAATGAAATCTACACAGTAAAAGGTCATGTAGGCAAAGACATCCTTTTGTGGGGCAGCTAAGTGGTTCAGGGGATAGAGAGCCAGGCCTAGAGATGGGAGGTCCTGGGCTGAAATCTAGCCTGAGATACTTCCTGGCCCTGGACAAGTCACTTGATCTCAATTGCCTAGCCTTTCCTGTTCTTCTGCCTTAGAACCAATGCTTACTAAGAAAGAAGTTATGAGTTGTTTTTTTAAGTGACATCATTTTGAAGGTGTTGAGGAAATCCTATTCTCAAGACATCTGAAAAAGGAGAGGATTTTCACACACTTAGGGGAAAAATATTTCAGACCACTAAAAAAAAGGCAATCAAGAAATACCAATAAATAACAACCCATATGTCTTTTTTCCCATCTCTTCAAAATCTTTATGAGAATACTCTACACACACATTAAGAAAATTCTTCATGAAGACATGAGGAAGCAAGAGTTGGCAGGCTTTTCACAGATAATATTTTATAGAAGACTGTGTCTTTACAGTTACATGATTGACTGAAAGATGCAGGGGATAAAGGATCTCACTGTTGTTTATTGTTTGCAGATTATAAAATAAATATTAGATACATTTGGGCAAAATGCCTCCATTAAAAACTCTCGTCCAAAAATAATAATGACATACATATAGCATTTCAAGGTTTGGAAAATGCTTGGTTTAAATTATTTCATTTCATTCTAACAATAACTCTTTGTACCTAGGTATTATAGGTATATATGATTTTTACTTATGGGCAAGTGGAGATGAGGAAAAGCTAAATGGCTTGTCCAGTGTCATATAACTAATAAGTTGTAGAAGTGAGATTTGAACCTCAATCTTTTCACACTTCAAATTCTATCTTCTCTACTTCCTTGTAATGGCAGTGGGAATTGGGTCACCAATTACACATGCAAACAAATATGTATAAACAAGCTATAGGGAAAAAAGGAAATAATTAATAGAGGGGAAGTATAAGAATTAAGAGGATTTTGGAAATGGTTTCTGAGAAGAAAAAAGGATTTTAATTCATATTTAAAGAAACCAGGGAAACCAATAGGCAGAGATGAAGAGTGAGAGCATTCGAGACTTGGAGGATAGCCAGAGAAAATGTCTACAGCAAAGAGATGGAGTGTCTTGTTCATGAAAAAACAAGAAGGATAGTGTCATTGGATTGAAAAGTAACTGATGGGGGATAAGGTAACCATAGGAGAGTAATTTTAATTTACTTGTGCTATTTTATTAACTGTACAATTTATCAAAATGTGCAAAGTCTCAGGACCAAATATAAGAATGATACAAAATTGATCTTATTTACAAGGAAGCAAATAATTACGTACTTTTATGACATCATATATACATATATATAAGTAAAAACAAGGTAATTTTGGGAGGGAAGGACATAGATAGTGGGAGGCTCAGGAAATATGGCATTATGTTACACATATTGGCTGTGCAAGCCTGGATGAGTCATTTAATGTCTCAGAGTTGAAGTTAAAGAGCAGGTGTTGATCTTCTGCATCAGTACAGGAAATTCTCCATGAAAATGAAATCAGTTACAGGTCCAAAATGAAAAAAAATACTTTGGACATTTTAATCACTTGCTGAAATCTGTACCAATCCTCAAAATCATTTTCCTCCCATCTTGGAAGAGAAAAGTCTAAGAAATTGAAGATTCAGGAATGGAAAACTGTGGTTTTTTTAATCCCTTTCCTTCGATCTTAGAATCAATACTGGGTATTGGTTCCAAGGCAGCAAAGCAATAAAGGCTAGGCAATAGAGGTGAAGTGACTTGCCTAGGGTCACTAACATAGGAAGTGTTGTTACACTGATGTTACCCAAAATATGGGCAATTAGGTGATACAATGGATATAGTTCTGGGCCTGGAGTCACTGAGTTAAAATCTGGTTTCAGATACTTACTAGTTGTATGACCCTAGTTAAGTTGCTTAATCCTAATTGTCTCAGTTCCTCATTTTATAAAATGAGTTGGAGAAGGAAATGGCATATCACATCAACTTCTTTGCCAAGAAATCCCCAAATGGAGATACAAAGAGTTAGACACAACCGAAAATGGCTCAACAACAAAAAACTCAAGATATAAGGCAGAATGAATTATTAATCTATGGAAAGCAATGGGAACAAAAGACACCTAAGAGGAACCAGCCACAGAAATGCTGGGAAACTGGAAATAAAGGAGTTTCTGCCTCGTCAGAAAACAATTAAGATGCTACACATTTATGTTACATTTTTTTACTTTGAGAAGCTCTCTAAATGTTTCATTAGTCTTTACAAAATCCCTGGAAGGTGGGCGTCTGGGTAGAACAAAAGCACTGTTTTTCTTTTAAAATAGGAAGATTAAGTGATTTTTCTAAGTTCACAAAAGAAACAGAGGTATATTCCAGGTGTCCAAATCTCCAAGTTCCTATCAGACTAAGGCTTCAGAGGCTTTCAGTGATAAAAACAAAACATCAGCCCCATCTTTTGAGGTGAACTATTTACAGATAATAGTTCGGTCACAGAATAGTCAAAAGGGCGTTGTCCAAACTTTTCAATGTCAAAATTAGGCATCTTCTGAATCAGCACAAAATTATAGAATATGTTAATCCAAATGTAAAAAGGATGGCAGTGTCAAAGTTGAGCTGCTCCTTACAACTGAGCACAGGGGAATGGGTTCACAGCATCCTCATTCTAATTCCCACTAGTGAGAACTAACTTAAGATGGAGCTAACTACTTGATTTTCAGGGAATGCTATCACTTTGGAAAGAAATCGTGATATTTTTGTCTCCATTCCTTTATTTTCCCCCATACCACATACTGAATAGTCCCAGGTCAAATTATACACCCCTATTTTGTAGGAGAAAAGAAGTGCACAGGCAAGCTGAAGATATATCTCAGAAGAGTTAAGTAGATTAAAATGAACAGAAACAGAGGCAGATATTAAGACAAGAACAAAAGAAAGCTACTGAAATCTGGCAAATAAAGGTCTTGGCTTCAATGAATTTATGATTGATTCAGCACTTTGGAACTATCCAAAAACAGAATGAACATATACTTTAATCAAGATATTCTGAAATCTAATTTTTTTTAGAATAGTAACCTTGTTGATGCATAGTTCAGAAAAGACTTTTGATTAGCTTCTCTACTATAGTCAGCCTTTTTACTCAGTGATACTGCTGAAGTGACCAAAATATTGAAGTGACCAAAAAACTATTCATCTGGAAGGATTATGTTTGCCAGTGGATGGAAGCCTGAACTTATGAACTAAACTAATAGTAATAATAATAAATCCAAGATATTGAAGAAGTTCCTGGCTAAAATCACCCAAGCTTCTGTAGGTCAAGGGAAAAAATATGTCTAGGCTCTGAAATAATGAATTCTTAAGACTTAAGAATCAAGAAATTTATATTGTTAGTAATATACTTTTCCTTTGGGGATTAATAGTTCTGGACAAAACTTGCTATTGCCTGTAAAGTATACATGCAGACTGTACAAACAATGCCTTCCAAGAGAGTGGGCAAAGGCCAACAAGAACAGCCTAGTGCTGGGAGTTGTGATAAGCATTGGGAAATCTCAGCTGTTTTACTTCATAAATATCTTTGATCAGGAGGTAAGTTTCAGGGGAGCCTAGTGGAGATAAGACAGCAGCAGTAGCCTTTCCCATATGATTAAAGACTAAAACAAAGTGACATTTGGCTGGGAACCATTAAAAGAAGAAAGTGTGCATGCATGTAGGCTTCCCCTTTTCCTTATTGGAAATCTTCACAAACAGTTTCTTAGGCACTCAAGGGGTAGTGGTAGCCACTGCAGATGATGAGAAGTTTAGTTTGGGCATTAAGGACATTTATTTGTCGAGATTCATGAAATAAGAATGGCATTAGGATTAAACTTCAGTGTGAATGACACATTAGGCTTCAGAGTTAATTTAAATGACCATGAGCAAAAAGTACAATGTACTTCATAGATAGGATTTTTTTCCCTCTACATGATCTAGACTGGATAGAAATGGGGCAGCAGGCAGAAAATGAACTAGAATAATTTGCTTCCTGTCTTCAAACAACCACAACAGCAGCAACAACTTATTGCCAGTCCATTTACCGTGACAAATTCCCCTTTCATGTTCTTTCCTACTCACTTCTAAAAAGTTCATTTTGGTGGGGAGAAAAGAGTCAAAGTTGAGGGAGATAAAGGAGAAGACAAATGGTAAGAAAATAATATCCCAATGTGGGGGAAGGGGAAAATCACAAGATCATAGATCCTGAGTGGAAAGAGATATCAAAGGCCATTGAGTTCAATCCTCCTTAGTAATATATGGGAAAACTGAAGTTCAAGGAAATTAAATGATGGAGTCACAGAAGCAGTAGTTATAGAGACATGGGAATTGAACTTGAATCCATAGACTTCACAGCCATTGCTCTTTCCAAGATGTCTCTTGGACAGCAATACTACTAATAGTATTTATGTAGTACCTATGTATGTGCACTGTGCTAAGCACTTTACAAATATTATCTCCTTTGATCCTTGTAATCACCCTGGGAGGAAGGTGCTAGTGTGATGCTTATTTTAGTTTATAGCTTATTTACAGAGGCAAAGAGGTTAAGTGATTTCTCCAATGTCACAAAACTATTAAGTATCATGGGATAGATTTGAACTTAGCTATTCTGAAAATGGGGTAGCTAGGTGGTGCAGCAGATATAGTGTTGGTTCTAGAGTCAGGAAGGGTTTTGGTTTAAAATCTCAACTTAGACCCTTATTAGCTGAATGACCCTGGGCAAAGCACTTCACCTTTGTTTACCTCAGTTTCATCATCCATAAAATGATCCGGAGAAGGAAATGGCAAAGCATCCAGTTCCTTTGCCAAGAAAACCCCAAATGGGGTAAAAAAAGAGTCAGACATGACTGAGATAAATGCACGAGAACATTCTTGACTCTAGTCTCAGAGGACAATCAACAGCTCAGCCATGATTCTTTCAACCTTAAGCACTCGTGATACAATAAGGGCCAGTGACTTTGTTTGGAAATGTCAAAGCCATAGATGAGTGTTGCTAGCCACCAGCTCCATGACCATATCTCCCCCTTTCCCTGGTCCTAATCTGGCTTTCACAAAGGAAATTCTCCATCTCCTCCTAAATGATTCTAACCTGACACTTGACAGATGGGGCAGGCTGTAGGGTGCCAGGCTCCTAAGGATAGACTCAAGGAAGTTCTCAAAGTATGATGAGTGAATCCAGCATTTTCCTTCAGCAACACTCTCACCACCACCTAGTACCTAGCTTTGACCTCAAATGAATTGGTCAGAGAATTCAGAATATCGTTCAGAAAGATGACAAAGGTTACTTTTTCTGGTAGAGACTAGCACGTAAATCAAGCAAATGAGTTCTGTAAAATTCAAGTGCATTTACTCTTGGCCAAATGACACAGAGAATACATCTGGTGGGTGTTGGCAGAATTCTAGCTGCCTCCTTGGCCATTTCTTCCCTCCTGCTGAGAGGGAGTTTCTGGAACTATGCTCCAATGCCCATCACAGCTGTCTGACAGGAAGTGCCTCTTTGTGGTCTGGCAAGCTTCTGGCCTCAATCTTCCTTTCTCAGGAACTGTTTTAAGAGATGAATAGGCTCCAAGTATAAATTAATCTCCCTGGCATTTATACAATCCATCAACCTCGCTGCAGCATTCCAAGATGAGAATGACCAGACTGACAGTGACAGTGTGGAAATGTGGGCATCCAGCCATACCTACTGTATTAAAGCTTAGATGGACTCATAATCTAATCTAAGCAGGTCCTTCCTCCACTGGTTCAGACTGACTTCTCCAAGCCTTCCTATGAGATTCTTGTTCATGTTTTTTCCATAACTCTTCTGCAGAGGACTCACTCAAGCCAGTATAAACCTTCTTCAGGTTAAAAAAAAAAACCCAGAATTTTCAATGTAGAACTCAAGGCATTATTTTCATGGAAGTGAAATGATCTATCATATATGCATGTTATTAGAGTCTGTTTATACCACATAATTCCTGAGTTAATTTGATTCTAAAGCTTATCAGAGACTTTCTCACATGCCTCAAGTAAATAATATAACAGATGTACTTTTGCTAGCAATTATGGGATAAGGTAATTTATATTTGGGAGGGATATGTATTTACTCTTGCTTTTGTAACCTCAGTGCTTAATACAGTACCTGGTACACATACTTAATAAATGCCTGTTGATTGACTGACACTCTCTTTTTTATGTATTCTTTCAATAACAAATACTTAATGAGTGTCTGCATTATGAAGAGCACTCTTCTAGATACTGAGCAAGCAATAAAGCTTAGAGTCAAGAAATGGTTTCTGTCCTTGCAGAGCTCAGTCAAGAGTCAAAATCAATCAATAGGCCCAAAACCAAATATTTATTAAACATTTACATGTTAGGCACTGTGCTTGACACAATGGATACAAAGACAAAATCAAGTAGCTTTTTCTTTCAAGGTGGTCACATTCTTGGGGTATGGGGAGACAATACTGTATTACGTGGCAATTGTAAAAGAGATTTGAAATTGTATGCAATATCTTTCCACCTCCCTCAGCCTCCTCTGTGATAAAAAGACTACTAGGGTATGGAGTACTAAACTCCTCCCAAAGCCTTCCTTTATAGAGAGCAGAAATAGGACTTCTAGACCAATCTGCTTTCCTTCTGTAGCGCTGTTTGGTTTCAGTTCTGTGGAAAAAGAAGCCTCCAATGCTGGGCAACTCTTGGTGTCCTTCCTCTCCCTATCTTCACTTTTCAACTTCCTTTTATATGTGATCTTCCCTCATTATATGGTAAATTCTGTCAGGCAGAAACTGTCTTTTTTCTTATTTGTATTCCCCATATAATAGGTGCTTTTAAAATAAAATTCAAAATCTTTACCTTCTGTCTAAGAATTGATATACAAGTATTGTTTCCAAGGGAGAAAAATGGCAAGGGCAAGGCAACTGAGGTTAAACGTACAAACAGGGCCACATAGAAAGGAAGAATCTGAGGTCAAATTTGAACCGGATACATCCCCATTTCTAGGGCTGGCTGTCTCTCATCTGAGCCATCTAGCTGCTGAATAGTAGGTGTTTAATAAATGTTTATTGAATCAAACTGAACTGAACTTTTACAAGTTGTGATTGACTATGGTTATAAAAAGTTACATATTCTGTTACAGTCACTTATCAAATGGTTTTACTTGATTTAAAAAAATAAGAGCACAAAGCAACTTAAGGTCTGTATTATAAAAATGCAGCAATAAAACACTTTCCAAAAGTGCATTTGTGAGGTATAACTTGAAGTGCTTTGTGGTGTTTGAAAAGGGAATTAAAGAAGAAAGGCGTTGGGGATATGTTCCAAATTGTTTTGGGCATTAAAGAGTGGGCAGAAATTTAACAGGTGAAGATGGAAAGAGATAAGACGCAAGGTATAGGAAACAGAACTGAAGTAAGGCTGGAGAGGTAGGAGAACAGAGGTTATGATGGAGGGAAGAGGGACAGAAAGCCAGATCAGTTGGCTGGAGAGTAGAGTGCATGAAATAGAAAAATATGAGAAGTTGCAAAATGAGGGTAGCATCAGATTGTTGAATGTCAGGCAAAGGCCTTTTAACTTGACTCCACAGGCAAGAGAGAAACAGATGGTTTTTGAGCAGACCAGATCTATGTATCAGAACCATGTGCTCATATTACTGAACATAAAGAAGTGGGAATGCAAAAGACATTAAAGCAAAAATTTCCACATTCTGAGGGCATGCTCCCAAGGGTAGATGTGTGAAATAACAGCCAAAATTATTGGATATTTTCAAATTCAACTCCCACATGAAAAAATCTATTAAAAAAAGATAAAGTTCAAATCAGATTTGTCAAACAAGACTTAGATGATGGAGGATTTCAATTATATTGACCAAAGCAAAGAAGTTACTTAATATTCTATTTTAAAACTCAGAAGACAAGAATTTTCTAAGAAAATCTGATGCTTTTAAAATTCAGATTAAAAAAAACAATTAAAATATCATTTGATGAAATTGAAAGAACTATTTGTATTGTAAAAGGTAGCTTACAGAATTGTTAAGTGTTAAAAAATCATATAATAGAAGAAATGGCATTAACTGCAGTTATTGATATATAACTCAAAGACAGGGACTTTTACTTTTCTTTTTGTCCTTAGTCTTTAGTGCCTGGCACCAAGAGGGTATTTAAAAGCTTACTGACTGTCAGGTTGAAATGATCCTTGGTAAATCATATGCAAAGCAGTTTTGAATATAATTCCACTTAGAGATAATAGAATCAGAAGAGGAAATGCCTCAAAGTCTGGAGGTCTTGGTGATCAAATGACAAACTAAAATCTGATTACTTTTCAAGTTGATGAAATAACAGAGTTGAAGATACTTATTTGATTATATCTCTAAGATATATAGTTGAAAGTGATTTTAGGGGAAAAGATTATTACTTTGCAAACCTACTAATGATAATACCACATGAAGAAATTTCCAATATAGTTGATGGATTTTAAAAAATCAAAATGATATAATGGTGGAGGAAATTGTATTGGATTCCACACTAATGGAGTACAATTGATGTTGAGATGAAACACAGGCCAAGAAGTACTAATTAAAAAATGTAACTGGTGGTACAATTTGGACAAACTGATTCACACTTATTTGTACCAAGAACATGAGTCAAGAGCTATATATAGCTTTTCAGTGTTACGAAAGAAAATATTATTTACAAAAACAATTCAATAAAAAGAAAGTCTTTTGGGGCAGCCATGAAGCACAGTGGATAGAGAGCTCCAGGCTTTGCTTTTAGGAGGACCTGGGTTCAAATGCAGACTCAGACATTTCTTAGCTGGGCAAATAACATCCTGACTGAGCCCTTGCTGTTCCTCTGGCTTAGAAATGATACTAAGATAAGGGGGAGTGTAATGGTTTAAAAAAAGGGAGGAGCGTTTTTTGCAAACTTGCATGAGGGTGTTAGAAGATGGTGGCAGCAAAGGATAGGATGTGTCTATTTTATAATAAAACAATATTGGTTTTTTCAGGCTACTATGTAGTATAATATCTGGAATCAGTAAGACTCATCTTCCTCAATTCAAGTCTGGCCTCAGATACTTACTAACTGTATGACTCTGGACAAATCACTTAACTCTGTTTTTCTCAGTTTCCTCATCTGTAAAAAAATGAACTGGAGAAGGAAAAATCAAACAATTCCAGTATCGCTGCCAAGAAAACCCCAAATGAGGTCATGTAGAGTTGGACCTATCTGACCTGGCTTTTGCAAGCCAAATTATAGCTCAAGATTTTTGAGCCAATTGAACACATGGGCTGATGGGGATATTATTGGGGATGTAGACACTAAACGATAACTCTAGTCCAACTATCAATAATAAGGAATTAGGCCATGATCAATGATATATGTAAAACTCAGTGGAATTGTGCATTGGCTAAGGGGGGTTAGGGGAGCTTGGGGGAGAGGGAAAGAACATGAAATACTAGGGGAAAATATTCAAAATTAAAATTAAAAAAAAGATTTTTGAGCCAAAATATGGAGACTGCCATTTTTCTCAGTGATAAAGATAAAGCAAATTCATTTTTCTAAAAAAAATTTCTCCCTGAGGCTTACACATTTGGCAGGTATTTTGGGGAAAAAAACATAACTTAAATAAATCAATGAAAGCCCTCAAATTTATACTTTGATCCAGAAAGAAAAAATGAATGCATTTTAGAAAAAGTTATAAATAATGGATGGAGAACCATTTTGATAATTTTCATTTGAAAAATATTTATGCCCTGCAAAATGAAAAAGAAGAAAATAAAAACATCTTTATTAGTTACTTGATCAGGTTAAATAAGTAATTTTCATTTGATCACAAAGGCCTACATAATTGACAAGTTTTCTTTGAGGTTTTCAGTCTATAAACAGTGATGTTTATCAATATGAATGGATCAGCTAATAATAACACTACCAGGTCTAAAAAAAATTTTTTTTAAAAAGGGAAAGGACCTGTTTGTATAAAAATATGCATAGCTATTCTTTTTGTGTTGACAAGGAATTGTAAACTAAAGGGATGTCCATCAATTGTGAAATGGCTGAACAAATTGTGCTATATGATGGTGATGGAATAATATTGTGCATAGTATGAGGAATAATGAATGGGATGGTTTCAGAAAGAGCTGGAAAACCTAAATGAACCAATGCAGAGCGAAATAAGCAGAACCAGAACATCAAACATAGTAACTGCAATACTGTGTAATGACCAAATGTGACAGACTTTGCTACCAACGGCAATACAATATAATTCAGGACAATTCTGAGGGACATGAAAAAGAATGCTATCTACCTCCAGAGAAAGAACTGTTGGGAGTAGAAATGCAGAAGACAACATATGCTTCCTCACTTATTTATTTGGGTCTATGTTTTGGGGTTTTGGTTTTATAAGGTTATTCACTTATAAAAATGAATGATATAGAAATGTTTTGCATGATAATACATGTGTAAACCAAATTGAATTGTTAGCTCTAAGAGGGGGAAGAGAAGAAGAGAGACAATATCGATCATATAACTTTGGAAAACTTATGTGGAAATTTGTTATTAAAACAAAACTTTAAAAAAGTATGAATGATCAGGATCCATTTGCTTTAGGCAAATATGATATCGTTGGTCTTATTTCATATCTGGATAAGAATAGCTAATTGTAAGAGTTATCTGAAAGAAATGATTGAACTTTGATCAAAACCTTGTGTAGTTACAGATGACTACACAGTTTTCTGCTTTACCAAAAAAGTGATAAACTGATATAAATAATGGTAACAGCTAGTAACTAAATAGTGCTTTGGAATATCTTGTTTGTATGGAACAGGGTTTTTTGCTATATGTATTTGAAACTTTATAGTATCATAGACTTAGATCTGTAAGGATCCTTAGAGGCCATCAGCTACTACTACATACACCACACCATATCATTTTATGGGTGAAGAAACTTGATACTCAGAAAGGTTAAGTAGTTGTTGAAAAAGAAATGTGATTGGGAACATCATAATTGATACCTTATTTTGAGAAACTCTGTGTGAAAAGTCTACCAGTTTTATTATTTCTATTAGGGTATTCTAACATAAAGCTTGGGAGTCACTGGCCATTGCTTTAAAGGAAAGGCTCTTGAACTTTCTTGTGTCCTGGATCCCTTGGAACCTGCTTCTGGTGAAACCCATGAACCCAATTTCAGAATAGCATTTTTAGATGCATAAAATAAAAAAAATAAGATTACGAAGGAAACCAATCATGTATAAACATAGTTATTAAACTATATATTTTTATGTTAACAGATATTAGAGTAAAAACTTCTTGTATAATGGAAGCCCTTCTGTGAATACTAACCACTTAAAATATTTTATTTCACATTTAAAATTTTATTTTTTGATCAACATTAACATGGAAACTTGTCACCACTAAGATAAACTTTAAACATGCAGTTACTCTTTTGGAGAGTCTGATATGGGTCTATGTTGTATCCAAGAGTAGGATATAGGAAGAACGATCATCTTTATCAAAACCTAGGGCAAAACTAACTCCCATTCCAGACTTCCTAGTGTCAGAAATTAATGTCAACAGCAGTAGCTAAGATACTCTGCAATTCAGCTTTCTAGATATTGAAAATAATTCTGAAGGCATCATTTGAACACAAATATGTGGGTATGTAAATAGAATTCCTGGATGAAATGGTCTAACAGTGTACAGTTATCTTATGATTTCCTAATAACTACTACCCCACATTTAAAAACCATTTGGATTGGTGGTCATCCTATAATTTGTTACACCATAGAGTGATGGGTATGTGTATATGTGTGTATGTGTGTGTGTGTGTGTGTGTAAACAGAACTTTAGCATTATAAAAATGCCATCATCTGAAATTACTTCCGAGTGAATTTTCCTATAAACACTGCAATTTACTCAATCCATGAGAATAATTTCTAGAATTCAAAAATAATTTCTAAAACCCAAAAGGAGGATTTAGAAAGAAACATCTGGTTAATGAATGTTTCTGCTATGTTACCATGAATGATAGGCTCTCTCTGGAACTCTAAAATATCACAATAAATACAGAGTTAATTTGTTAAAAGATATATAAGGGAAGATTTTAGACTCCTATGCTATAACTAACCTATCCATTTAATGTTTAAGATTTGTTTGAGAGTTATAAAAATGTACTTAAATTGTTTTATGAAAAGTGGGAGTTCAAGTCTCTTGCCTTTTTGCCTCTTGGAAAAGACCAAAAGTCTGTTATACATGCATACATAAGCATGCATATATAATAATACAATACACTAATTATATGATATGTTATAACAGACTATAATAAAATAACACATAATCAAAAGACTTTGGCCTTGGTCTGACCTTGAACCTCAAGTTTTACCTCTCCTTCCCTCCCTTCCTCTCTTTGGAAAAAATATTTCTGGATAGAAGATGGAAGAAGGAACCAGGGGTCTGAGAAAGAAATAAGCAGGAAGAAGATGGGGCATGGAACTGATCTGGATGATACTCTGATGCAATTGTAGCACAGTAAGAGTAGTAGAATAATGGAGCTTCAGTTTCTAGATAGTGAGAGATGGACAAGAAAAGGATTTATTCATTGATTCTTCTACTAATTTGGAAAATTACTTGTCCTTCCAGTTAGCTATATGTTGAAAGCTTCTTTGTTCCTTCCATGTTACTTTCCATTTGAGCTTCATTTCCCTTGACAAGGAGAAATCCCAACCTATGTGAATATTTTCTATTAGGCTTATAAATCAAGACAATAGAAGGTTCAAAGTATATTATCCTAGGGAGGTAAGAGGTTTGTTGTGTACTAAAAAAAGGGAAGAAGAGCCTTAGCAGCTAGCTGATTTCAAACAATTGGGCAACAGAGACATATTGGCACTAGAGAGAATAAATTCAGAATATAGATACCTCTAGAATTAAAACTGATCCAGTAAGAGCAGGAGGCTAGAAGTGAACAATGATAGGCATTATCTGTTCGTTTTTCAATTTCTTGTTATGTCATACAAAGCTCTGAAATGCCATGTCAATGAAGGGATGTGAACTTTTAAAAGAAATGATGAAGTGTGTATGTGGTATTGTGTAAATAGAATTAACTCTAGCCCATTCATAGTCATAGGCATAGAGATGATGTCATCCCTGCCTCCATAGTAGGGAGGGGAGATGGGTTGCCCACACGTGACAATAAGTAACAAATAAAGAACAAGGGATAGCCCTTTGGGGCAGTCCAAATCAGTGTAGAGGCTGCCATTTGTACACTTGAATTAGAGGTGGACCCACAGGAAGTGATGAGAGACATTATTTCTTCAAGTATGTTGGTTACTTCCTGCGAGAGGCAGTTCCCTCTTTGAACTTGATGCTGAAGGATCTCTGCTAAGACCTCAGGCTGCTTCCACTCTGAATTGTCACGTGGGTAAGTTAGGCTGACTTCCTTGGGCCTACCTTGGCATTTCCAAACTCTACCTTTAAGTAGGCTCTAGCCTATCTGATTGCTGGGCCTTGTGACTTGTAGCCTCATTTATTTAGCCTTCTAACCTTCTCTCTCCATCCAGGCCTCTGCAGGCCTGGACTAGCCTCTCCCTCACTCTATTTCCCTACCTTTTACCTTCCTAATTGTAAATAAACTACCTTAAACCCAGTCCTGACTTGGATCTAATTTAATTACGGAATCAATCTGAATTGTTGATTCCTGGCAGCCACACTTTAAATATATATCTATAAATACCTTAAATCTCCCTCTTACAGTATGAGCATGCTCAGTACACGTACTTAGTACAGTGAATTACTGAGAATTCAACCTGCCTACCTCCCCATTACCACTTGCTGCATGTGTGTATATGTGTGTATTTGAGTTTTTTAATTTTTTTCTCTATGACAGAAAGGGAAATCACTCCATCCCTAGCAATCTTTTTCAACAAATTCAGCACACTGGGACTCCCATGTCATAGACTGCAGCTGATATATCTGACTAGACAAAAGCAATTGATTCAGAAACAACTCACATATTGGTAACCCATTGTTTATTTTAATATGTAGTCAATTTAATCTCTGCCTCCCATGACATTATTAGATACTTTGCCTTTACCATGGCTAAATATTCATCACACAATAGACAGGCTACTTAGTGTGAGCTTCTCTAACTATGATGATCCTTGGACAATGTTGTTCTTTAGTCATTTTCAGTTGTACCTGACTCTTTGTGACCCCATTTTGGAATTTCTTAGCAGATATGGGAATGCCTTGCCTCTAGCTCATTTTATAGATGAGGAAACTGAGGCAGGATGAAGTGATTTGCCCAGTGTCACACAGATTGTGTGTGACTTTCTTCTTGAGGGAATATTTATCACGTATCATTGGAGAGGTTTTGTGTAATCTATAAATATTTCACCTCTTTTATTTCTTAATGGTTACATTTTCCAACATATTTTCTGTCTCTTCTTGTGGTCAACATTGCACTGAAGTCACCCCTTTTTAAGGTGATTGTTGATTTAACTTGGGGGGGGGTAGAGTTCTTCATAGAATGTCTCTACTTCCTAATCATCTGCAATAACAGTATGATATTGTGGAAAGGGAATTGATTTGAAGAAAGAGGAACTAGATACAAATTCCGGCTCTGCCACTTAATATCTTTATGACACAGACTATAATACCTATAAAACAAGAAGCTTCAATTACTATTATTTTATAGTGCTCATGATGAAAACTGGGGCAGCTAAGTAGACAGAGCACTGGGCTTGGAATCAGGAAGACTTCTTCAAGATCAAATCTGATCTCAGACACTTAGTATTTTTATCTGTAAAAAATGAGTCAGAGAAGGAAATGCTAAACCACTCTAGTACCTTTGCTAAGAAAATCCCAAATGGGGTTACAAAGACTTGAAAATGAGTGAACAACAATTGAAATGATGAGCAAAAGCAAAAAAGGCCACCACAAACATATCTGTAATTGATACACTATCTTAGGAGTAAAGGTTCATAAATGTAAAGCTGGTGGGGATCTTAAGAAGCCATCCAGTCCAATTCCTTTACTGTACAGCTAAGGATGCTGAAATCTAGGGAAGTTGACCTCATTATCTTCATCTACAAGATAAGGTCTATAGAAGTTGACCTCAATATCTTCAGCTATAAGAAAAGAGGTCCTCTAAGGGTCCCATCTGCTTGAAATCTATCATCCCTTGCTCCTAAGAAGGTGCATCGATAACCTTAAGCTCATCATGAGCACTGCAAAGTGAGAAGAATCAAGGTGGCTTGTTGCCTCTGGATGCACAATACAGTTGACTCTATTAATTCCTTTCTTTGCTTCTCCATTAAGAAATGATTCATCATTTACTTGGTTACAGTTTCCTTTTGTCTTCTGTTCTCTTTACAGCGAGAATGCCATTTTTTATAATATTCAGTTCCTCCAGTATCATACTAAATTGTTAGTCATCAAATAACACTCTTACACTTACAATACCAAACACATGTTTAAAGGTAAATTAATTTCAAAAACACCCTCCAAACTCTATGCTCCTTTACTCATCATTTACTTCAGAAAATTGGGGGCCATTCTCACCTCTTTCCTTATTTTTTCACTGGTTGCTAGGGGCAAGTATTCATCATCTAATAGATGGACTACTTAGTCTCTGGCTATGATGACTCTTGAAAAATGTTGTCATTTAATAATTTTCAGTTGTGTCTGTCTGTTTGTGACCCCATTTTGGAATTTCTTGGCAGCTACTGGAATGGCTTGCCTTTTCCTTCTCCAGTTTGTTTAATAGATAAGGAAAATGAGGCAGAGTGAAATGACTTGCCCAGGGTCACAATTATAGTGTAAGAAGCCAGATTTGAATTCAAGAGGATGAGCCTTCCTAACTCCAGGTCTGGCACTCTATCCATTCCATCATCTACCACCCACATACAGCCTATTGCTTGAACAATACTTCAAGTCTTTCCAGCAGGAGAACCAATCAGAGTTTGAGGTTTACTGGCAGTATTTGAGAACCCAGGGTCTCTAACCTACCATGAAAAGCAAATCAGAGAAGGAAGTTAGTGAATAGAGGCAATCTAAAAGTGACATTTAACATTTCCACTGATTCTCCAAGATTACAGATAAGGAATAGTCTGGACATTTTTGTCACTGCTGTTTTTGTGTACTACTTTAATGGATCTACTACTATCTCAAAATATGCCAAATCATTTTTATTTAACCTGATCATTTCAAATTCTTGAATGGAGTTTCATGTAAAATATGACATTTCTCCTAATCATAATTTTATTTTTTCAATCCACAATGATAATTCCTTGGAGAAGCATTATATACAAACAGCTATATTTTAATTCTGTATATTTACAAATCTATTAACACTCTGGTAGTGAGTTCTGATGGAAGTGCTAAAGAAGGGCAAAACATTGAAAACAAAATTATATTAAAAGTAGTCTGTTATTCAAAACCTCAAAGTATTAAGATGCTCTTTTAAAAATAGAGATAAAGCTTTCAAAGGCTCTTGAATTAAAAATCTTAAAAATGAAAATAAAAATAAATAAGTTAGATTACTTTAAGGTACTGAGCTGTGGCTTGACCCCCCACCTTGCAGCTAGAATTCCACTATGCCATTTCAATGTCACATATCTTAGTAAGATATAGTAGTTTATTCAGTTACAATACTTCAGTAGATGTTTGAAATTACCCCTTTCAAAAATAAAATTATAAATTATTAGAATCAATCAAATTAAAGTTATTAAAATTTCATCTTGTGGTGTGTTAGAGCCTGTTGTCATGGAGGCAAGTTGAATTTTCAATGTATTTACATCTTGAAAATTCTAAACAATTGGAAATTGATAAAGTTCACAAATAAAGATTTGATTTAATATTTTAGTGATTATCTATACTTTAAAAAAAAGTGATGGGGAAATATCAATAATGCAGATTAAACTTAAAAGTGGGCTATATGTATAATTCCTGACCCCCCTTTTACTGGCCATTTACCCAGAGAGCTGATTGTTAAACATTTACCAAAACATCCCCTGAATTATCTATTTATAATCAATGAGGTACCCAGGTGGTTTAGTAGATACAGCCAGGCCTGGAGATGGGAGGTCCTGGGTTCAAAGTTGGCCTCAGACACTTCAAGTCATTTAACTCCAGTTGCCTAACCCCTACCACTCTTCTGCTTGGAACTGATACTCTATTGATTCGAAGACAGAAGGTAAAGCTTTAAGAAACAAACAAAAAAGATCACTGAGGGAGATAACAGAAAGAAAGGTCAACACATCAGAATAGGCTATTTTTACTGTCATCTGCAGATGAAATTAAACCAGAAGAGACTGAAAATGCCCCTTGGGCAAATCCTCTAAAGTCTTTCAACCTGCATTTCATCTCCAAGATGGTAGAACAAGTACCTACCCCACCTAACTTGCAAGAATGTTGCAGTAATTCATATGAAGTAAGAACTTTATGGCCCTATGTAAATATCAGGTTTTATCATTAAAAATATTTTTTATTATTAATAAGACTATTAATGATACAACAAACTACTTCACAGGATTTAAAAAGAAAAACTGGATCAGGATTGGTCAAAAACAAATAAACAAACAACTGTGGCTTTAGAAAATGGAAATTTGGTGGAGAAACAGAATCTGACTGGAATCCAACTGAACTCACAAACAACTAGGAGCTGAAGAAAGATTTGGAGAAGAGGGAGCTCTTATACTCATGGAGTACAGTAGGCTAAACAAGACATGAATGCAAATAACTAGTCCAATGAATCTATAATATCAAACTTGTCAGTAATGCCCTTCAAAGATACAGGTTGTAGCCTATCTGTACTACTCTTATGTCTATATTCCCATAAGGTTACCACAGAGTACCCACCTAAAAGCCTGGGGTCCCTCCTTTATTTCTCTTAACATGTATTGTTAACATGTATTGGAGGAACATAAGGGCTGTGGTCTGGTTATCCCTCAATTTTTGACAAATGGCTTATTTTTTTCCCCATAAACATTTCTTTGGATCACCAATACTTTACATCTTCATATCACTTATCCTTTGTGATTCCTTATATGTTGCAGACAAACACAAAGCACAATATTACACGACAAATGAAATACAGACACATAAAACACTTCTAGATAAAAGCCGAGGAAGAACAGTAGTAATTTTTTATTGTTGTTCAATCATTCAGTTGTGTCTGCCTCTTCATGGCACCATGGATTATATTGCCCATGAGGTTTTTTTGGCAAGGTCACTGGAGTGGTTTGCCATTTCCTTCTCCAGTGGATCAGGCAAACAGAGGTTAAGTGACTTTCCCAGAGTCACATAGCTAATAAATGTCCGAGGTCAAATCTGAACCTAGGATCTTCTGTCTCTAGGACTGGCTCTCTATCCACTGAACCACCCAGCTGTCCCTCATACTCTATGTCTTCTTGAGTTCCACTAGGGAAGCTGAGCATCATTGTTGGATTTTCTTGCTATACACATCCTAGGAATCTCCTCCCTTTGGCCTGGGCATGGACATGGTGCTTAAAGACCTGATTTCTTTTAAAAACCTCTCCTTATACTCTTGCCTAGTTTGCTGAATGGCAGAATAGCAGAGTTGACATGTGAAATTTTGGGGTAAATATTTGATGATTGGCTCAGCCAATCCCTCTCACCTTTGTTAGAGAATGGAAAAATATTTTTAGAAACAAGATTATCCAGTATTTGCTCTCCAAGGAATCCTATTAATGTAAGGTAGGTAATAATTTAAAAAGGGGCTAGTTAGAGCACAAACATTGAGAGGGGTTAAAGAGAAGGTCTAACATGATGAGAAAGAGCTGATGCTGTGACAACTGTCACTCTTCCAGCAGCTGCAAAAGAGATTCTTATGCCTGGGAGCATCCATGGGGCTTGGGACCAACTGCTCAATGCTCCAAGCTGGGGTCATAACCTACACTTGCAGCTAAACCTCAAGGAAGCAGTCCCTCATGGCCAAAAACAATCCCTTCTGTATAGAAACAGCAATGTGTTGACAGCTATAAAACTTAATATAAAATGTCTTTACTGGCTACTCTCCAGTAGGTTTCCAGCAGGGAGAGTGATTTGCAAAGAAATACCTCTGAGAGAAAGGACTGGAGGGGTTTTTTGTGATGGATCTTATCTATCATGAATATTCTTTCACTGTTGTATCCTGAAAAGAGCATTGGTCTTAATAAGAATAAGAAAGACCTGGGTTCAAACCCACCTCAGGCACTTCCTAGTTGAATGATCCTGTATAAGTTACTTAATCTTTCTAAACCTCTTTTTTGCTTATTTATAAAATGGGGATAATAACAAGTACCTACTTCACTGAGTTATGAAGATTAAAAAAGATATAATACATAAACCATTTTGTCAACCACAATACATTGCAGCTATTATTATTACTATATCACAGATTTATATGTTTTCTTCTGGTTTGACATCCCAGGTCTCACCTTTTGTCCAATTGGGAAAACTGAGGTCCTTTACAGGGTTCCAGTTCGCAGTATATATTTACAATGTACAGTTGGAGGCATTTTCAACTCAGTGAGAAAAAAAGAAAGTTTCCTGCAGGGGTTTGAGTTGATATGGGTACTTTGCTTTCCAATGATTTTATCACTCTGGAAAATCTTGAGATTCCAAATGATAGTATTTACTCAGAGGACAGTAAAAAGATTAATATTAACCTAAAATCACAAAATTTCAGTGGTGGGAAGGATTTTAGTAGTCATCAGGGGTCAAATGAACAAAATTCTCTCATATGCCTAATGTGGTCATCTAGACTCTGCTTGCTTCCTAATCTCCAGGGTATCCCATTCCACTTTGGGATCGTTTGAATCTTTAGAGTTTCCCTTTACATTAAGCCTAAATGTTCATCTCTGTAATTTCTACCCACTGATCTTAAATCATCCTTCTGGGGCCAAGCAGAATGGCTAAGGATCAGATGTGAATGGCCTATGATACCCAAAGTATTATGCCATGTGGAATAGACCTAAAAGTATTATTTATAAAAGAGAGGTGAGAGGAAGATGATGAGGGAAGGCCATTTTGGAAAAATCAAAGTGCATTTTTCTACAATAACAAAAATAATACAAGTAGGTATATAAAAAAAGATATAATGCCTTCCTTCCTAAAGACCAAGTTATTGTGGGGTGAAGTTTGAACTGCAAAGGCAATGCATCCTGACTATATACACAATGGTTGTATTTTTTTGGAATCAGTATAAGCTGTCAAATAAGTGTAAATGGGGCAAAAAAAGGCATCTAGGCAAGTCTTTAATAGTTGCATCAATTGAAAAACAGTAAAGAGTAAAGATCGATTTTATGAGAATTTAAAAGAAAATTGTACTAGATATACATTCTATTGATGCCCAAATGAGAAAAAGGAATTCAAACCTCATAATGACATTTCCAATATCATAGATGTTCTTTTATGGGCTTCTGACAAAAAGCTAAACAGAATCTTGAAACATCCTTGAAGACCAGGTTAGCTTAATGCTACCTACTGATATAATATCAAGATTGAAATATGTCCCCCATCATCTGTATTTGCATGTGTTTTCATATGGAAGATAAGGGTAATAATTGATAACAAGTTGCCAATGAGAGACAGATAAAGAAATTTTAATTAAATAATAGATTAAATACATATATGTATATTTTAAATATTTGCTTAGGGATTTGTTTCCAGTTTTTGTAAACCCAAATAGGAGTGTACATTGATGCTCTGAAATTTTTCAGGGGGTTTTGATGATAAAAGATTTTTTAAAAAACGATCTAGTGTTTCTTTTTCTAGAGTTATATGCCAAAAACATCATGAAAAAGAAAAAGGGGGGGAGGACTATTTGTACACAAATATTGGTAGCTGCTTTTTATTTGTAATAACAATAAAACAACTTGATTATCATTTAACTTTTCTGGATCTAAGTTCCATCATCTGTAAAATGAAGCTAGCCTCAATGGCCTCTAAGGTCACCTCTAGCTTTAAAACTATGATCCTATGCCCCCAAATAGGGAGTTGCTAGTTGAATTATAGGAAGGTTCCGGGTTCTTGGCTGTGTGACCCTGGGCAAGTCATTTAACCCCTATTTCCAAGTTCTTATCACTCTTCTTCCTTGGAACCAAAATACAATATTGATTTTCAGATAGAAGGTAAAGGTATAAGGGGGGGGGGGGGGGAAGAAGCACTGGAAAAGAGAAGGATACTTAAGACTGGGCAGAAATAGATTAGAGCACAAGACCTTTGCATGATTGGCCAACCATTACCAGGGAATGGGGAGGAGGAGTTGAGAGTCTTGATGGAAAACCTCCTAACTGGCTATTCACCAATTAGGGAAGCCTCGAGATGTCCAAGAGTGGAGCTAAACAATGAGTTCTCAGACTATTTGTGGACTGGTGCAGGAGACTCTGTCTTTGATTATCAAGAGGATTACAGACCACTAATTTATTGGATAATTCTAGTCTAATCGATAAGTTGATATTCTTGCCCAGAAGTCAGTCTCTCACAATTTTTAAATGTCACACCTTCTAGAACTAGTCTCAAGAATAAAATAATTGTATCAAATTCTAAAACATGCCATCAAATTCTTTAAATAAAAAAAAAAAGAGGCCTCACCTTCTGAGTATCAGTTCTAAGTCAGAAGAGCAATGAGGGTTAGGCAACTGAGATTAAGTGACTTGCCCAAGGTCACACAGCTAGGACGTATCTGAGGCTACATTTGAACCAAGGTCCTACCAACTCCAGGCCTGGTACTCTATCCAACTGTGCTACCTACCTATCCCAAAATGTCATCAAATTCTAAATCTCCAAACAAGTGACTGTAATTGTAAAAAATAAAATAAATGGAAATTTACTTGGTTAAAAAGAGGTCATTGCTCAATTAGTCTTACAAGGCTCATCTCAATGCCTAATTATCAACTCTTTGGTTGTACTGGAGCTGCAAATTCATTCCCTGTCCTCCAACCTGGCTGCAAGTTGTATTTTTGTTAGAAGGGGGCAGTTTTGGTGAAACACTGAAAGAACTGAAGAAAACATATTTGAAGGGAACCAAAAAGGGATTCCAATGTAACTCAATACAAATTCATTGCATGCATAGCATCAAATAGTTAGGAAATACCAGCTCTAACCCTAAGGGGAGGCACAACCTTCTTGTGGAGTGCTTTGTTAAGTGTATCATCTGCTTTGGTTTGGCACTTTTCCAACAGCTAAGAACCTATAAAAACCAATGCCACTTGACAGCTTACACAGTATCTCTAGGCAAGCTTGCTGGTTTAAAGGAAGAAAGGGAAAAAAGAAGGGGAGGGGAGTAGCAGCTGCCTTATTACAGTTGCTGTCAGAGAAAAAAAAATAAACGAAACAAACCTAACTTCAGATTTTACTCACCTTCTCCAGTTTGGGACTATCACTGGTGTTTAAATGCAAAGCCACAAGCAAAGTTACTGTATAAGCATCACACAGTATAAACCATATATTCATTTTCATTTAGGCATGGCAAAGAATGTGAAACATATCATTTGGATTTTTTTTTGACCCAAAAGGAATCTTTTGTTAATCTCCCCAGTATATGTACTCTTCTAATATTTAATCCTGTTAGCCTTTTGATCTATTTTTAAAACTCTCCACCCTCCAATTAATTTCCAAAGAATCTAATATATCTCTGTGGCTTAATGCCAACTGAAAAATCTGATGACAGTTTCTTTTTTTTAAACAGCATGGGGTCATTGAAAGAATTTTTTCTTTCCCTCATTGTTTAAGAGGCTTTATGATAATACAGAATTCTGGTTAAGAAAAGGGGCAAACATGAACACAGAATCAAAAAATTACAGGGCATTTTAAAGATGGTATAATAATACCAACTAATATTTATATAGCACTTATTAGTTTGTAGAATGTTTTACCTACTCTGTATCATTTGATATTTACAACAGCCTAGGTGGTAGCTGCTACTATTATTTTAATTTTACAGATGAGGAAATTGAGGCACAAAGAGGTTGTGACTTATCCATGAGTGCGCAACTAGGGTCTGAGCAAGGATCTGGACTCAGTTCTTTCTGTCTCTATATGCCAGGATCTAGTTGATAAGTAACCTGGTTGCCTCACTCAAATTTCCTTATTTTACAGAGGAAGAAAATCGTGTTTGCTTTATAAATGTTTTTGTAGTTAAAACCAATAAAACTCATGATTTGGTTTTATTCAAGGATGAATTTTACCTTTAAGAAAAAAACCAAACATTTTTCTCATAATGCAAAAAGGGGGAGATGGATTTATTAATAGAGCAAAAATGTCATGGGTTATTTAAAATAATTTAGAGAAAAAACTTTGGGTAGCTCTTTGGTGCAGTGGACAGTGCTGGGCCTGGAGGCTCATCTTCCTGAGTTCAAATGTGGTCTCAGATATTTACAAGCTGTGTGACTCTGGGCAAGTTACTGAACCCTGTTCGCCTCAGTTTCCTCATCTGCCAAATAAGCTAGAGAAGGAAATGGCAGATCACTGCATTATCTTTGCCAAGAAAACTCTCAAATGGAATCACAAAGAGCCAGACCTGACTGAAAACTCGACAGAAAAAATAAATGTTTCCTCAAGCATTTGGAAGTACCATTTAAAAATAAAACAAAAAGATTGAGTTTTGAATCCAGTTCTTTAATTTAATACCTGTGTGATAGTGGGAACATCTCTAGGCCTTTGTTCCTCATATCATATCCTTGTGAGGTTAGACCTTCCAGCTCTAAATCTGTGATATTATGACTTAAATTAAAAATTATTATTTTTTTAAAATCCATTTCTTTCTGTCTTAAAGATCATTACTTAGTATCAGTTCTAAGATAAAAGAGTGCTAAGGGCTAGGTAATTAGGGGTAAGTGACAGGTCCTGAGTTCAAATCCAGCCACAGATACTTCCTGGTTGTGTGATCCTGGGCAAGTCACTTATTTCCCATGACCCAGCCCTTATCACTCTTCTGCCTTGGAACCAATATAGAGCATTGATTTTTAAGATGGAATATAAGGATTTAAATTATGTAATGAGCCAAAGAAGAATGTGAGAAGAGCCTAGTCCTTCTCATTGAAGTCTAGCACCCCCCTGCCATAGCCTAGCCCTCATCGGTCTTTTGTCTTGGTAACACTACATAGACTCCCCAGGCCTCTCTCAACTCTCTACAACCAATGCTAACAACTTCTCTTTCTCTCTTTTAAAAAAAACCCTTACCTTTGTCTTAGAATCAATACTGTATATTGGTTCTAAGGCAGAAGAGTGGTAAGGGCTAGGCAATGGAGGTTAAGTGACTTTCCCAGGGTCACACAGCTAGGAAGTATCTGAGGCTAGATTTGAATCCAGGACCTCCCATCTCTAGACCTTCCTCTCTATGGGCTGAACAACCTAGCTGCCCCATAATCATTATTTACTTTAAAAATCAAATCCTATTGTTAAGCATCTCACTAGGAAAACTGTTTTAGCCCAATTTGAGTTACTCTACATAACTCAAAAATAATTAAACTACTTTCATGCTTTGCATTATTACTTTCAGTTGTTCTTATTATTAATAAATTTAAACTTCTTAAAATAGTCTATAATTCAGTACATTAGTCTAGAATACCTCAGACTTACTGTCAACCAGCATTTCCCTAACACTCCTAACACATTCCTGTTTTTCTCCGGCTATTCCTGGAATGCCCACCTCCCTCCTTTTAGACTGTCTAAATCCTTCTCACACCTGCCCCTCAATCTCTACCTCCTCCACCGCCCTTCCCAAACTACTTCCAGTTAAGGGATAGTTCTCTTCTGTACAAGTCATCAGTTATTGCATGTATAATACCCAATTGGGGTGCTTCTTTAGTTGTCTTGATATATTTTACATTTTGCATTTTAGTTCAAATTCTCAAGTCCCTCCCTAATGAGATAAGCTCCCCGAGGGTAAGGAATTGTGCCTTCCACATTCTGGTATCCCCCAATGAGCCTGGTACAAAGTGCACCATGCAATAAAAAGCTACAGCTTTCATTTTGGGGGGGAAAATGATGCCAATTAGGGGAACCTTTTAAAAAAAAGTATGTTATGTAAATAACTGAATTGTCTTGTTTATGCAGCACTAGTGTAGCTGGGTTGTGAGAAGCTCTGCATGAATTCTGGGAGATTTAGTCTTAAGTAGAAAGTTTCCTTCCTCTTGACTGAGAAATGATTGAGAAAGATTGGACGTGGAGAAAGAAATATATTTGAGAGGACGTACTGTGGTATGTGCAAGGGAGAAGATGGGACGGGTCTGAATGAGAATGTTAAGAGACTGGGAGCCAAGGTTTGGGAAGCTCTGATTGAGGACCAATAGCTGGACAACAAAACAAGTTTGATGTCCCAAATATAGCTATGTCCAGTCATCTGAACTTTCTTCTGTAACAGGACTAATGGCTCCTCTATTTTTCTCTCAACAAGAGAGCACATATTGAATTAAAAAAAGTTGACCTGTTCTTTTAAGTTACTTGCTGACTTAAATAGCACTTGGAATAGAGCTTTGAGACAGCTCAAATTATTTGAGAAATAATTTCTCAGTTTGTTTTGAGAAATAAAAATGAGATTGATCAAAATTAAAAAAAAAAAAAGAACTCATACCTTTTGTCTTAAAATCAATACCGACTATTGGTTCCAAGGCAGAAGAAGGGCTAGGCAATTCGAGATTAAATATTTTGCCCAGGGTCACATGGCTAGCTAACCCCAAAATTACTTTAGATTGGAAAATGTCCTTATTCTTCAATGAGAGTGGGTGGGTCATAAGAGAGACAAAGACAGTGATTGAAATTGGTATACAGAAGAGACAAACAGATTCTTCTAATATTTAATCCTGTTAGGCTTTCAATCTATTTTTTAAAACACTCCACTCACCAATTAATTTCCAAAGAATCTTATGTATCTTTGCTACTTCATGCCAACTGAAAAATCTAATGATGGATTTTTATTTAAAAGTATGGAGTCACTGAAAGAATCTTGTTGAAACTCTTTTTCTTCCTTAAGTTATTTAAGAGATTAGTTTCTTAAGAGGTCAGGTCCCTCTGTCTAAAAATCTAGGGCTAAAAAAATATCTCCACTGGGTGTTCCAAGTAAATAAGAGAACATTTTATAGTTTTAACTAATAAATTATAACTGTTTGATATATCATTCAAAGATTTCTTTTCCTTAGAAGCCATCAGGTTCAACCTCATCATTTTTAAAGAGGATGGAAATTAAGAACTAGAGAGGTGGGGGTCACAGTTAGTAAATAAATACAAAGACTCTAGCTCAAATGCAGAATTTTTTTCCATTAATTTCTAAATAAGGAGAATGCAGAGTCTCATGAAGAGTGTTCACACCACCTGAAATTTTGGCTCGGTAGTAATTTTTTAAAGAATCATCATCTTCTGTCTTAGAATCAATATTAAAGTGTTAATTCTAAAGCAGAAGAACAGAAAGGGCTAGGGAATTGAAGTTTAGTGACTTGCCCAGGGTTACAACAGCCAGGAAGTATCTGAGCGCAGATCTCAACCTAGAACCTCCCATGTCCAGGCCTGACTCTTGACTCATTGAGCCACCTAGGTACCATATTGGTAGAAATTTTAATAAATCACTCAACAAACATTATTAAATGCCTACTCTGGTGCCAGGCATGATGGTAGGCAATGTGGATTCAAAGAAAAAAATCTCAATAGTTTCTGCTCTCGTGGAGTTTATATTCCATCAGAAGTTACATTCTGTACAAATATAGTAAATATAAAATATGTACAAAGCAAATACAAAAAAATTTGGAGGGGGTGACACTAGTAGATAGAGGAGTGAGGAAAGACCTCCTATAGAAGGAGGTACTGGAGCTGGACCTCGATGCTCTGGGGAGGAATGCATTTTGGGCATGAGGGATATGTGGTTGGTGCAAAGACAAGGAGATGGGATATAGAATGTTGTGGAATAGGAAGAGCAAGCAGGCTAGACTGGCTGGAATGTGGAATGTGTAGAGAAGGCTGTGTATAATAAGCCTGGAAAGATAGACTGAAGCCAGATTGTGAAGGGCTCAATGCCAAGATAAAGGAGTTTTATTTTTACTTAGAGGCAATAGGGAACTTTTGGAGAGGTAGGCAGACATGGTTTAAGACTATCACTTTGGCAGCTGGTTGAAGGATGGATTGTTGAGGGGGAGAGACTTAAGTCAGGGAGACCCATTTGGAGGTCACTTGATCACTTACCAATGTGTATTAGAGCTGGAAGGGACCCCAGAGATCATCTAAATCCAACCCTCTCATTTTACATGTCAGAAAGTCAGGTCTGGGGAAGTTAAGTGACTTACTTGCCCTGGGTCATGTTCCCTCTGAGGGCTTATTTCTGGGTCACTTAAATGCAGGAGAAGTGGTTGTTATATTAAATGAGGCAAGTGGCAAATTCCCTAGGGAATATGGCACTGGCTCAGTAAAAATAATTTCATCATACTAAAAATGGCTAACTATACAAAGGTAAAGGAAACAATAAGATAGCAAGTGAGTCAGTTCCTTTGCAGTACAATAGTGAACACCACACCGAGGATGTAATTAAGAAAATCGTGATCTTGATAAAGAGGTGATAGCTCATGATGCAGAAGACGGCATGCTGTTGAACATGAATAAATAGGGAATCTGATTTACTTGACTATACATATTTGTTACAAGACTTTCTTCTTTTGAAATTTTGTTTTTGTCCATTTGAGGCTAGGGATAGTGAAAAGGAGTAACAATAGATGTCACTTGAAAGGTAAAAAAAATTTTTTAAAAGGAAAAATAAAATGGTGCTATTACATATACATACACATGCATTATTTCTGGACTATTCAAATCATTTGTTTTAAAAGGGAAAATAAGTTTTTGTATAAAGAATGTAATCACTGAAGTCTACTATAAAATAAAGTCTTCTACTCATAAAATGATGTTTAAACTAGCTCAACACTCTTATAAATGTAAATACCAAGTCATTTTATATAGTTCCTATCAGAAGGTCTCAGAGTCCCAGATAATAAACTCCTACCAACTAGAGTTACGAAAGTTCTAAAGATAAATGAGCTCCTGTTTCTTGACTCTGGGAATGTCAAAGTGTTATATTCAAGGGATGCCAACCATTATTATTACAGGATGACTTCTCCCTTCCCATAAAAAAGGGCCTTACAAATGGCAATAATACTAATAAGGCAAACTTCTCCAAACTGAAGAACTATTGGTTACTAATTTATATTCAACCTTAGAATTTCTCCTTTAAGGCTAGACCAAATATTTAGATAATTAGTTAAGTAATCCAGGTTTTCAAAAAAAGAATGAGTGGTTTAACAACCTAATGGTTACTCATTTCCCAACTGAGAAAAGTGAACAATTACAATTCACGTTGTTACTGCAATGATTATAATATAACCAGCTTAAAAATTAAAGTAAAAAGTTGAAGTAAATGAAGGAACTTCAAAGAATCAAAATACTTGACAAAATAGTGCTAGACACATTGGAGACTATTGTACCTGTTGGTTGGTTGAAAAAAATTGCATAACTTCTAAGTCACTAAATAAGAATGAGAGAAAAGTATTACCAAAAAAGTACAATAAGAAAAGGGCTGCTGCGGGGGAGGGAAGGGGCACCGTGGATAGAGTGTTGTGCCAGGCCTAGAGCCAGGAAGAGTCATCTTCCTGAGTTTGAATCTGGCTTCAGACATGTATTTTGCTGCATGACCCTGGGCAAGCCACTAAAGCCTCTTTGCCTCAATTTCCTCATCTGTCAAATGCGATAGGGAAGGAAATGGCAAATCATTCCAGTGTCTTTACCAAGAAAACCACAAAGGGTCATGAAGAGTGGGACCCAACTGAACAAGAGAGATATTCATCGTGAGATTTCAGGGGAGGCAGAGATGACTCCTAGCTAAGGGGATGGAGAAAGACTCAGAGAAAGGAATTATTTCATCTTGCCCTCCTGCCTCAAAAGATAAAATCGCCTTCTCCCTTTCCAAAGCTAACCCTTCTGGATTTTGTCATATAATCTAAAGCTTATTCCTTCCAACACTGTGTCATTGGCAAAATGTGATAAACAAGCCCTTTATCTATAACTTCATCCAAGTTACTGATAGAAATGTTGAAAAGACCAGGGCCAAGGACACAATCCTTTGGCAACACAGCTTGAAACTTCCATCCAGGTTGAATATAAACAATTCATCTGAGTCCAGTTCATCCCATCAGTTTCAAAATTACAACTAAATGTAATCATCTGTTCTCCCTTATTCTCTCCCAATCCCCTAGCTCACAGTAGGGCTCTGCATTCTGAAAGTACTCAGCAGATTTTTATTTATAATCACAATGATGGTAATCCCATCTGGAATCACAATAGAAAGGCCTTGAGGGAGGAGAACTGGGAAGGAAGATATCACAAAGAGACTAGACTCCAGAGGTCCAAACTGCCTTTTCTTGTACTGGTCCCTTTAGTTCAAGGTATAACAGTGGAACTTCCTATCTGTGATCCTGGGCAAGTCATTTAACCTGACTGCTTAGCCCTTGCCCCTCTTCTGTCTTAGAATTGATACTAAGACAGAAGGTAAGGGTTTTTTTTAAAAAAAGGTACAGTAATGAATCTGAAATCAGTAGGTATAGGACACATCTTTCAGCAAAGTTTAAACAAAGACAAACTTTTTTGAATAAGTATTACAGTAATTACTTAGGAGTACTGAAACACAGCTCACTTACATAAATGTTCCCAGAAAATAGGTCATCTCCGATTTAATTTTCTATTTTGAGTTGGCCATTTCTTTCCACCTTTTCTCACCTATATGCTCTAAGACTGGATGAAATTTAAATATTTCTGTGACAAACCTTTCAAATCTACAATCTACAGGGATCTAGGGAAGGATAGGTTAGCAAAGATTTTTTTTTAATTTATAAGAAAAACACAGGGATACAAATGATAAAAGTTTTAAGTAATGTGTCATTTGAAGAAATATGAAATAGCTAACTGAACATGGACTAGAATACTAGACAATACAATCTAATTGATTGTAAGGTGATGCAGTGGATGCTGGTGGTGGTGGACCTTGAGTAAGGAAGACAGTTTACATTCTGTCTGAAATACATGTTAGCTGTGTAACTCTGCACAAATTACTTAACCTTTATGTACCTCAGTTTCCACATCTATTAAAATCTTCCAGGTTAATTATTATTATAATTA
The DNA here is from genome assembly GCF_016433145.1 of Gracilinanus agilis. Taxonomy (NCBI): domain Eukaryota; kingdom Metazoa; phylum Chordata; class Mammalia; order Didelphimorphia; family Didelphidae; genus Gracilinanus; species Gracilinanus agilis. The sequence continues at coordinate 251,976,016 of NC_058130.1, read as the reverse complement.
TATTACGTAGAGTATCAGGACCATCTTTGCCAATGAAAAAACTTGAAGTCATTTAGCTGCTCTGCATCTGAGATATGACTTCTCTCTCAACTGAGAATACCTGAGAAGGCAGATGAAACAGTATGGGGTAGTAGAAGATTAAAAAGATCTGGAGTCAGAGGGCCTGCCTTAAAGACCCTGTACTGTTATGTCCTACTCAGGTGAAATTGGGTAAGTGATTTAATCATTCTAAACTTCATTTTCCCTATCCATTTAATGAGAAAAAGAAAACTTGCCCTAACCCACTTCACAAGATTTTTGTGAGGATCAAACAATAGGATGTGAACAAATTTGTAAACTTAAAAATACTATATCATTTTTTATTTTTACTGCAGAATAATTAGGCATGATTATCATATTAGTACCAATTTCCTATTTTCTGAAGGAAAAAAATTCCATTAATGGCAACACAAAATATGCATTTCATCCTGTGAAGAAAGAAGGTACAACATTCCATCTTGCTAATGGGAAAGACGCAGCTGTAAACTTTGCAATCTTTTACCCAAGGAAATAAATGGCAATGGATTTCTCGGAGACAGTGACCTTGAATATCTATTCTCATCTTCCCCATTCAAATATTTCTCTCAACCTGTCAAGTGCAGTCCACTGAAGAGTTTGGTTCAAGGAGACAACTAAACTTTATAATAAAGTGTGGGTATTACGGTGTAACACATGGAATACCTGCGGTAAGCCACACATATAGGCTCATGTTCTTCAATTTGCTTGGCACTGTTTTAAATAATGAAAACAAGTGAGACAACCAAAGATGATATATGGCTTGGTTAGACCCTCTCCCTATGAATGCTTCTGATTCCCAAAGTTGGAGGCTGCTACACAATCACAATCCATATGCATGATTATGACCCCACTCTTAATTTGTTGGTGTCCATTGATTTTTTTCCTACCATCCCTTTCTGAAAAACAAACAACATCTGAGTGTACATTGTCCCTTCTCAGTTTCCTTTGCTGGCTTATTTTATAAATATACATACATACATATATATATATATATATATATATCCCTTCACTCTACTAGGTATTTCCCAGGAATGTTCATAGGCTGATTTCTCTTAATTCTCTCTTAGAAACCTCATCAATTCTCTATCTATACCAGCTCCCCCTATCCCTTTGGGATCCCTGTCGTTCTTTATGAGCTTTGGTTGGTCATCATCAACAGCATGTTAGACATTTAGAATAGATTGTCCTAGAGATACTACTGGTCCAAAACAGAATTCCTCTATCTCAAACAAATCTACCCTCTTCTAAACTTCCTCTCTATGCCATTTCTGTCAAAAGAATCACCATCTTTTAAATTTCCCAAGTTAATAACCTAGGAACATAAACCTACTTTTGACTCATCGCTCTTCCTAAACTAACTTATCCAATCTTTCCTGCTTCTGCTTTTTCTTTTAGGTCTTTCTCAATGGATGCTTTTTTTGGGTCACTGAAGGTTGAATCAAATCACCTAACATTTCCAGTATTCCAGTCTTTTTTATTTATCCTACAACATCCACTTTTATTCCTGATGTCAGCTAGGTGGCACAGTGAAAAAGGTGTAGGTTCAAATCTGACCTCAGATACTTCCTAGCTGTACAATTCTGGGCAAGTCACATAACCTCTCATTTGCTCTAGCACTTGTCTTAAGAGTTGTTATAAGGCAAAGGTTTAAAAAAAGGGGGGAGGGACCATAACAGCATCACCTCCCAAGGCTATTATGAGGAACAAATACTGGTAAAGTGCTTAGCATAATGCCTGGCACATAGTAAGCACTTAATGCTAGCTATTATTATTATTACTATTATTATAACCTGTTCATAGACTGATATGATAGAAGATAAAGGATGACAAAATCATAGTGCCATAGGTTAGGTTATTCATGTAACCAGAAGGGATGCCTTAAAATATTTCTTTTCTCTGTTCAAATGATGTACTTACTAACAAAGAACATAATGAGAGTACTTTATGTGTTTTTAAGGCATGTTTAAAAATAGGTAAAGGTACCATAAACCAGCCTGAAATGGGTTTCTGCAGATAGGCCTTTTCTCCAGAGGCTGTAGCAAATTTACTTTTTAAGTAGTTTTCTGGTGGGCTCCATAGAACTTGATGACAATAACAATATTACTATTTACAAATCTGATTGGTACTGATGACAAAACGAACTTATTTTGCGATAATGGGACTGCCAAAAAGTATCCTAGGTTTGTGTAACATTGGAGAGCTCCCTCACAATGGTCAGTTTGTGCTCAAGAGAACATTTTTTATGGGCCATGACCCTGTGTGATTTGCAATCTCTACTTAAGTATATAGCCACCAACTAGATTTGAGAAGAATTTTCCTTGAGGTTTCCGGTAGGTGATGGGACCAATTTATATTGGAATCTTGCAAAAATATTATGCTGTCATTGTATGCTTTTGGAGGTGAAGAAAAATATAGAATCACAGAGAGGGAAAAACTGATCAGAAAAGAGCTTAGAGAAAAATCTATTTCATCCCTCTGCCTCCTGAGCAGACAATATTAAAAGAACCCAAGGATAAGCTAGTTATTTTCTCAAAAATCTCTAAAAGGTTTCCAAAAATTTCACTTGAATATGCAATTTGGTATCTCATAACCATAATGGTCTACCCTTTTGTAAATGGCTCAGCTATTCCCATAAAAATAAATCATATACAACTGCAAATTTCCTCTAGAAAAACCACTCAAAGACAATCCAAGTTGTTGAAATGACAGAAATTACTAAAGTTGACAGCCAAACTGATGGGGGAGGGGGAAAAGGGTGCATGGAAAAAATAGGCAGTCAAAAGATAAACTCCTGAACAAATACTCCATGAGAAGCCATTTAAAAAAGAATAATCAAGCACATGAAACATTATTTTTTCTGATTTTTTTCAGAAAAAATGAAAACTCGAGCTTCTTGGAGTTACAGGGATATTCAGGGCTGAATAAATCTTTGTGGAAATTCTAGAGTTATTTTCAGAAGTAGTCTGTGAAGGGACAACAGAAGAAAGGGAGTGAAAATTATTATTATTATTATTATTATTATTATCATCATCATTTTAAATCTCATGTCTTAGAATCAATACTAAGTATTAGTTCCACAGCACAAGAGTGGTAAATGTTAGGCAACTGAGGTCAAATGACTTGCCCAGGGTCACATAGCTAAGAAGTACCTGAGGCCAAATTTGAAGGGAGGTTCTCTCATTTCTAAGTCTGGCTCTCTATCCACTCAGCCACCTACCTGCCCCAAAGGAAATTATTTTGAGGACATCTTGTGGATGAAATCTCCTTGCTGATTTTGAAACTAACGATACTTTGTGCTTAGATATTAAGAGAAAAATTACTGAGACACAAAACAGTAGATACTAATGAAAGAGAGCAAGGATTTTGCTGATCTTAGGTTGTCTACAGATAATCACAGTCTCACAGTACATATAGACAGGTCAAGTTTTCCTTAATATTTTGGCTTGAGGTTACCCTCCATCACCTCTCTCCAGAAGAATTTTTGGACTTTCACACCAGTTCTCTCACTGAAGTCTATGGGTCAACCCTCTGGGGCCAGACTTGGCCTTTCTGTATGTATCCTAGGGTAATTCATTAACCATTGTTGACTCAGTCAACCAATCAGCCTTACACAGTTTCTAGTTTTCTGCTGTCCCTCACTAGATCATTATAATGTTCCTCAGCCTTATACTTTGAACCTTGGTCACTACAGAATATCCACAACAAATGGAAAAGAGTTAGGGAGAAAAAGCATAGAAATAAAAATAATAGTTACCAATCTATTACCAATCACATAATTATTCCACACTTTGTAAGTTTTGGTCACCCTTTGGTCACTAGCATTTTTTAATCCCAAGAAAATACTACTTCTTGTTTATTTTGTTTATTTAAAAAGGACAACATTTCACTTTTAGTAGTTTCCTCTGAATCTTGCTTTTAGATTCTTACCATCAAGAGAAAATGTGTGTGTTTACATCTCTATGTCTACAGGGAGAGGAAAAAGACTCTTGGAAAATAAGTAGAGATAATTGGGGAGTTATGCTCAGGCTATAACAGTGACATGAAATTAAAGATGACAACATTAAGTATGGTTTCAAAGCTCCATTCAGATACTATTAATTCTCTCTTGACCTCTTTCTGCAAGAGTATGTACAATTGTTCAAAGGAAAAATGCCACTGAGACTTTTTTCTTTTGGACTATCCCCCATCAAGCTGATGTTCACTTGGAGCAGGCATATCTTCAAGGCTTTGAGGAGCAAGAGATGTCAAGGGATCATTTAATTTTACTTCTCAAAATAGCATCCTCTGAAATTTTGTCAGTCCCCTCCATACATCCAGATATGAGGATTAGGAACGCACTGGTAGCTAAACATTTTGAGACTCTGACAGAAGAAAGACTTCATACGAATTAAAAGTACTCTTATTTAATAGACCACCCTCCCTCTTTGAAGATCTGAAATATCCATGAGAGTCAACCCAGAATATTACTCTTTTTGATAAACTGTCTCAGCTTTTTAGGGCTCACTTAAAAGTTGAAGTATAAACCATTTTGTGAATTGGTAATTCTTGCTAGTGCTTAGGGGAGACAACTAATGGATTAATTAAAAATGCCATGTAAGAAATTGGGATAAAGCCACATATTCGGACAAGATTAATTAGAAATTGCCACAAGCCTGAAGAAACCAGGAAACAAAAGTTTTCTTATCGACCACCATTTTAGCCTTATGATGAGACCCAATGGCAACATTAACAGACACAAAGAAGAGGTGTTTCTTAAGTGATTTTTATTTCTAAAAGACAAGAATTTCTTCGAAACAAGGCATTTGGCTCAAGTTTACTTTCATTTAGAAAACCCTTTCTTCATAGATAATAAAAATTATTTATATACACATATATATAAAATACTAAGGAAATACATAAAGTACTTTAAGATAATCTTTCATAACTTCTAGAAAAGCATGGTTTTATGATGGCAAAATTTTGATATGGAATCATTGGCCATTTACAACACTGAAATTATGAAGAAAAAAAAATAGCTGTTTTGTATATGGTACTTGAAAGTTTGCAAAGCATTTACATATCTAATCTCTGAGATTCACAACTACCCTGGGGAGGTAGGTGCTATTATTATCTCCATTTTACATTTGAAAGAATGTCACACATTTTATATTTGAAACAGTGTCACACACAACTATTATCTCTGGCATAATTCAAACTCGGGTCTTTTGGACTTCAGTCCACTGTTTTATCCACTGCCTCTATTATTATAAATATAATGTAAAAGTATTACAAGTATATAAAATATAGGTAACTTAAATGCTAGCTATATATTTGCATATATATATATATGTATATATATATATATACATCCAGAAACAACTACTAGATATCTCAAGGCATTTCTCAAGATCCCTGAAAATTACAATTTATATACTTAAGTCCTCATATTTTCCAAAGTTGTATACAGGTTTTAAC